>NC_141025.1:74707500-74737500 GCF_052040795.2 Danio rerio
TTGTGGTTAAAATGAACGCTATAGAGCAGTATGATGGCAAAACATTTTGTTTTACATTTGCCTCACCTATCTATCTTTATATGGACAACTTTTATGATGTGGTCAGTTTGCTCAGTAGCTCACCTTGTATGGTATTGTACTTGTGATGCAGAGTGCTCGGGTTTGACAAAAGAGACAAAAACTACGTAAAATCATGTGATTGCAGTGCACTTTTCTCTTACGTTTGCTTCTGAGAACACTATTGGTTGGGTTTAGAGAAAGGTTTAGCTGAGTGGTTTGCTAGGTGATCAAGCACTGCCTTCAACTGGATGTGCACAAGAAGGATCTCTACGCCAACACGTGCACAGGTAGTTTTATAAATGGAGTTTTGTTTTCAAAAAATCTCATTCCACATGAAAACGGCAAAATGCGCTGTGATGATTGTTAAGGGCAAGCCGAACCAGCAAGGGGCAATAATGACACTTTTATGCTTGGTTCACACCAAATGGAAAATTAAGTATTTGCATGAGTTATTTGCAGACAAGTCAATGCAAATGTGGTAACAGACGTTACAAGCAGTGCAAACATGTGAACCCAGCCAAAGGCAAAAACCCTGGTTGTAGTGTTCACATGGCCACACTGTACCTGGAGTTTCAGAAAACACATGATGTTTTTATGTGAACCAACAGCGATGCCGTGTAGTAAAAAGTGCAGTTTTGAAAATACACATTCATGTGTTCAGGGCCTGAAACATATAGCAAATCATACCCTAAATCACATATTTTAGATATGAAAAAAGAATGTAGACAGCGCCCTCTAGTGGATTTCTTATATGAAACTTGCAACGAAACCTACCAGGAGCAATATATTTAACATAATGCAACAACATATTTCCAATGAGCAAAGGTTGCAGTTTGTTCATGCAAACTGACGTATGTGTTCTGCACACTAACATTCTGGTTTCAAGCAAAAAAAAAAAAAATTTTTATTATGCAAAACAAAAACAACATTTCTTTTAAAAAAATATGTAAAAGTTAAAGGAATGAATCAGGTTTAAACTAACAATGTCCCATTGGAAGAATAAAAATATACACAAAATACATGATCTGAATGTTTCACTTTGGTTTTATCTGCTGCCTTAATTGTTGACGACAAATTGATATATTGTGTACAACATACTGTAGGTGGATCGGTAACCTATCATCTTCCCTTAGCTACATAATTACCATTCGGTATTGGAAAGACTAAAAAGGAGAACAGAATCTTATTTTTCAGAAGACACTGTTTTTATATCTGCGGCCTAAAATGAAGGCTTTTCTCAAACCTTAGGGGTTAAAGCAAACAAAATAATCAATATGGTATAATCTTAGCAAAAGGTTAAGGCTACCGCAGGAATAAAACTGATTGATTGCTTTGCTCATTTACTTATTTTTTTACTTTTTTTGTCATAAATTGTACAGCATGTAAGTGCTGAATGTTGATGATAAATATTGTATATTAAAAAATACATTTATACTACTAATTTGAGTGACATAAATTCTGACTAAATGGAATAAAGCAACAGCAGCAAACACTAGACTGAGAGCCACTACATAAATTAAGCCTAAAGGACTGATTTGTGTAGCTTTTCTCTAAATTTATTGCATTATTTACTCAAATTCTTGTGGTTTGATCTTGTCAAAATCTTAATTTTTTATCTTAAGATCAATTAATCTGCTTCATTTAAGCTATTTATATTTATTATTAATATTACTATTATTATTTTTAGTTGGTTTTAATAACCTTTAGTCCCTGCCACCTACAGTTTGGCCTCCTAATATTGATATAATTAGTCAGCTTCATCAGGACACCTCCCTGATGCTTGTGGGAATTGGGGATCCCAGAGCACCTACACCCCCTCCTTTTTTAATCTGTGTCCGTTTTGTTTGGACCTGCTGCTCGGTCTGTCTGTCTCTCCACCCCCTTTCTAATCCAGTTATTAGCAGAAGGGGAGAGAAAAGCCCTCAGCTGATCCTGACGGAGGCTTTTGTCACATTATGCTCCACACGTCTTCCCTTTGGCTCCCGCTGGAGTTTATGACCTAACTGTTTATCATTACCTCTCCATATGTTATACTATTTTTCCCATTCAGTCCTCTATTTTGTGTTATGTTAGTTGGATTGTACACTATAAAGAAATACTAGGTAGTTGTGACCCAATGTTAAGTCAAATTTGGACATCAAGTAAAACAAAACTAGACACACTGTAAAAAAAAAGGAGCAGTTTTCTGTATTTTGTGATTCATGTTTTTATTTTTACCCATTTGTTTATGCTTTTGAATTGCGTTATGGGACTGTATTCTTTCATCTAACAACTTTCAACCTTCAAAAGTGTGAAAAGTGACTTTTATAATAGTTAAAAGTGATATATTGTGTGGGTTGGTGTTGTATATTACGCTACAAAAGCCTTGTAATAAACTTCCAGTAGATTTTCTGCTATTTTACAGGTATATTTCTCTATATTATTTACTAAAATGTCAATAAAAGTCACTTTGTTTGAATTTTCAAGATCAAAAGTCACCAGAGCAGAGATAAACATCCCCTAATAAACAGAAAAATCACAAAATATGGAAAATTTGGACATTTTTACATTGTATTTTTAACATAACTATTTGGTTTGAGGATATTTGACCCAATGTTGAGTTATAACAACCCAGCATTTTTTGGAGTGTATAATTATACGTCTTTTTGTGTGCATTTGTTAGCATTTAATTGACCGAAAGACCAACATGGTCAATCCAACAATCCATGACTGATCAATACCACTCGTGTGCTTCATTTATATGTGCATCCTCTAGACAAATGCTGCAATTTTTAAAATATCTCCAAATTGGCTGAAGGGTAAAATATGAAGGGATATTTTGGTTGGGATACATTGCAAAATAATGCTAGGCTTTTTTTAAACCAACGATGCATCAAATATGGTTATTTTTAAGACAGCTTAATTGTTTTATGTTCAATATTTGAGGTATTTATAAGACAACTTAATTGATTTGTATTTTTAAGACAACGTAATAGTTTTACGTTCAAGTTTTGAGGTATTTTTAAGAAAACTTAATTGTTTTGTATTTTTAAGACAACCTCATTTTTTATGTTCAATATTTAAGGTATTTTTAAGACAACTTAATTATTTTATGTTAATTTTTTTAGGTATTTTTAAGACAACTTAATTGTTTTGCATTTTTTAAGATAACCTCATTGTTTTATGTCAAATTTTTGAGGTATTTTTAAGACAGCTTAATAGTTTTATGTTCATTTTTTGTGGTATTTTTAAGACAACTTAATTGTTTTGTATTTTTAAGACAACTTAATTTTTTACGTTCAATATTTGAGGTATTTTTAAGAGAACTTAATTGTTTTATGTTCTTTTTTTGAGGTATTCTTAAGACAAGTTAATTGTTTTGTATTTTTTAGACAACCTAATTGTTTTACGTAAAATTTTTGGGCTATTTTTAGGACAACTTAATAGTTTAATGTTAATTTTTTGAGGTATTTATAAGACAACTTAATTGTTTTATGTTCATTTTTTGAGGTATTATTAAGACAACTTAATTGTTTTGTATTTTAAGACAACTTAATTGTTTTGTATTCAATTTGTTTTATAAATCGATAACACTTTACAATAAGGTTGTATTAGTTAATGTATTAGTTAATGATAGTTAATGCATTTACTAACATAAACAAACAACAAACAATACTATTAATACAATATTTGTTCATGTTAGTTAATGAAAATCCCGTTTATTGATAGTTCATGTTAACTCTTAGTGCATTAACTAATGATAACAAGCATTAATTTGGATGCTAATAATGCATTAGTAAATGTTGAACTAGGATTATCACGCTAATATATACATTTATTAATAAAACCTTACTGTAAAGTGTGACCCATAATCTTTCCATAACTAACTCAATTCCTTCGTGTTGTCCCAACACAAATCGATACAGTCTGCATAAACCCAATGCTGGGCTACTTTTTTTCAATTGACTTTAAAGAATTATTTTTAAAAACAAAGGTTGGGTTTGAGCATTTGACCCAACATTTTAGAGTGTATGTTGACAAAAAGCTGCACGTGTGTAGAATAGAAAATGTATTAATTTGCACCATAGAAAGAGCTAAATCTAACAACAAAATTTACTAAAAAGTCTAATAAAATCATTGGATTGGCTTATTTCAAATAAAATTTGGGTAAAATATGGTACTGTTTTTTTTTAGTATTTAAAGAATTGTGTCTGTCAATATTAACAACCTAAATATGGGTATTTATATAAGTAAATATAAATAAACATGCATAAATATGTCTATATCTTTTATTACTTTAATGCAACTTTTTTCCCAGTACTGGGTTGTGGCTGGAAGGACATCCGTTGTGTCAAATATATGCTGGAACATTTGGCGGTTCATTCCACTGTGGTGATTTCTGAAATAGTGTCTAAGCTGAAGGAAAATGAATGAATAATGCAACTTTTCAGTTAAAGGTGTATCATATTTGAGCTAAACAACCCAGCCTTTGTGTGTGTAGACTTTAAAAGCATATGACAACAAATGTTTTTATGTTACTTTGGTATATTTTAGTAAGTTGATCAGGTTTCAATTGCATATTTTAAGTTAGCAAAGTTTAACTTAACATTTTAGTCAGTTGAATTCATATGAGTTGAGATGACTAGAAAAGTCAATTTAATTCAACTAAAACAAAATAAGTCAGCAAGACTTTTTTAGTGTAGCAAACATGTTTTACATTTATTTATTTTAATATAAGCTGTCACTCAATGTTATATCATTAAAAATGCTAAATTTGTGCAATAATAATGGACTGTTTCAGGCTCAACTGTTTAATTCTTAACACTGAAAATAAACTAGAAACAACAGATTTTTAGTGTTATGCAAACCATAAACTGGATTAGGGTCAGTTTTGCAAAGTAAGAGTGATATGTATGAGTTTATCAGCAAAGAAGGAGGTTTCTGTGAGCTTTTCTTTTAACCTAAATGTACATCTGTATGGCGAACAGCTTGAGGCTTAGCCAGTCAGTTCAATAAATGGATGCAAACTAGTGGGGGTTGAAGAAGAACTGTTGAAAAGGAGGAGGATCAATCCCATGGATGCTTTGGTAGAAACAATCTATACAGGTTAAAGCAAACAAAATAATCAATATGGTATAATCCTAGCAATGGAATAAGGCAACTGCTGGAATAAAGCTGATCGATGGCTATGCTCATTTATTTGTTTGGACTTTCTTGTCGTAAATATCAAAACTATTCGCAAAAGTCAGTAACAGTGCGTGAGATATTGCGTCATTTCTTTAATCAGCACACAATATGCATATGCACTTAGTTAATGCATTTACAAACATGAACAAACAATGAACAATACATTTGTTACAGTATTTGATCATGTTAGTTATCGTTACACTGTAAAACATGCTGGGTTCCACACATGTTGCCCCAACACAAATTATTTAAGATGTTGAATTATGATTAATTAATGCTGTACAAGTATTGTTTACTGTAAAACCCAATAAGTTATGGTAACTCAAAAATATTTGAGGAAACCGATTACAATAAACAATTTAAGTTCAAAAACTAATCCTAATGAGTACTGTCAACTTAATCAATTTGAGTAAACGTAGCAATTTAGCACTGTAAAACCCAATAAGTTAACTCAAACTATTTAAGGAAACCGATTGCTACAATTTAAGTTCAAAAACTAATCCTATAATGAGTACTGTCAACTTAATCAATTTGAGTAAACGAAGCAATTTGAGCACAGTAAAACCCAATAAGTTAAGGCAACTCAAACCATTTGAGGAAACCGATAGCTACAAACAATTTGAGTTAAAACAACTAATCTATTTGAGTACTGTGAACTTACTCCATTTAAGTTGAAGTAATGAGGTATTTAATTAACTCATTACCTCCAACACTGAGTTCAAACTCTTTTCAAATGAGTAGGATAAACTTTTAGTATATTTTGAGTTAACCACACTCATTTAATTTGATAAAGTTGACTGTTGGGTTTTACGGTGTTATTCATATTAATAAATACATTACTTGATGAAACTTTATTGTAAAGTGTGACCAAATGAGCTGAAATGAGCTTGCCTTTTTAAACAAATTAATTGTGTTATGTTTAATTCACTTAGATTTGTTAAGTTAATCAATTTTTGTTTGGACAACATGAATAAGTTGTGTTGAACCCTGCATTTTGATAGTAATAAGTGCATTACTATACTGCATGTTTATATCACTAAAGTTCCTTTGAGAGAATTAAATCCAGATTTCCGAATGATTTTTGCTGCTTGATCAAACTACTTATGTAATATGAGTTGAATCAACACAATTCTCAAGGTTTTTATGGGGCAAATAAATTTTTTATGTTCAATCCACTTTGATTTGTTAATTTAATTGATTTTTGTTCAGACAACATGAATAAACTGTGTCGAACCCTGCATTTTTGACAGTGTATACTAATAAATGCACTATTATGCATGTTCATATTACTAATGTATTTTAATTAGAGTGAATTAAATCCTGATTTCAGACAGATTTTTGCTGATTGTTCAAACTACTTATTTAACAAGTTGAACCAACACAATTCTTAAGGTTTTTTTGGGGAGCAACTTAATTGTTTCAAGCTCAATCCACTTAGATTTGTTAAAATAATCAATTTATGTTTGGACAACATGAATAAATCGTATTGAATCCTTCATTCTTTGACAGAGTATAGTAATAAATGCACGACTATACTGCATCTTTATATCACTAATGCTAATTTGAGTGAATGAAATCCTAACTTCAGAATGACTTTTGCTGCTTGTTCTTATTTAAAATTAGTTGAACAACACAATTCTTAAGGGTTTTTTGGGGGATATTGTAATTGTTTTATGCTCAATCTATTTAGATTTGTTAAGTTAATCGATTTATTTTAGGACAACATGAATGAATTGTGTGAAACCCTGCATTTTTGGAAGTGTATAGTAACAAATGCACTACTATACTGCATGTTTATATCACTAATGTTCCTTTGAGTAAATTAAATCCTGATTTCAGACAGATTTTTGCTGCCTCCTCAAACTTTAATATGAGTTGAACCAACACAATTCTTAAGTTTTTTGGGGGACAACTTAATTCTTTTATGTTCACCCTACTTAAATTTGTAAAAACAATTAAGTTAACTTCAGTGGTTTGTGTTGGGAAAACATGATGAAATAAAAATATATATTTTTACAATGAAGAAAGCAACAACCATAACAGCAAACACTGGACCTCTGACTGCCGTTAACCTGAGAGCCAATAAAGTTCCCATTAAATAAAACAAACCGTCATTAACAAATGCGGGGATTTTGTTTTAAAGACTGCTCTGACAAGCATGTCATTTGCATCTCTAGTTCTCTGCACAATGAGCACTCTGATTTGTTGAGGAAGAGGAAAAAAGAAAAGAAAAAAACGCAGTAATAGGAACGGTACCATCTGTCCCTTCGCACTTTGCTAATAAAACCCAGGGGAGAGCAAAACTATTGGATCAATAGAAAGACAATTAACTGATTCTGAAGGAAAAACACAGCAACAGCATCCAACAAAGAGAGTGTTCACTGTAAATCAAAGGAATAAAATAATAATAATAGCTCTTTTGAGCCTATTTACAATTCCAGTTGCAAAATTCAGTCCAAATTTGCAGATTTTGTTGTTGTTTTTTTTCGGTGAATCTGCAAGACTTCTTGTTAATTAGAGATTATAGGTATATAACTAAATGATTTGTACATGTGAAATCTGTTTGCACTATACAGCTGTGTTTAATATTACTACAAAACTGCAAAACTGCTTGTTATATGTCTTGATATGACAAACTAGTATTTTGTATATTATTTATTATTATTATTATTATTATTATTATTATTACAGTCTTCAAATTACAATGGCCACACAAGCTCTTATTGAAAAAAAATGAAGGTGGGTCCAATAGACAGTTTTTTGTAATGGTTTATTTCCGGCAGCTGGGATGCTGGAAAAATAAACATAAAATAACGGCCGTTAAAATACAGAAATATAACATAAAATAACAAATATTACATTACAAAAATTCCTTAATTTTAAATTTCTGATAAATTTCTGTAATTTAACAGCCATTATTTTAAATTTTTGAAAGTCTTGATAACACCATCATGGAGTTTTTCAAGCTTCTTGCTTCTTGCTTCGCCTCACAGCAAAAAGGTTGCTGGTTTGAGCCTCGGCTGGACCAGTTAGCATTTCTGTGTGGAGTTTGCATGTTCTCCCAGTGTTGCCGTGGGTTTCCTTCGCTACCTCACAGCAAGAAGGTCGCTGGTTTGCTACCAACTTTGCTGCTCCATAATTTATTATAATATGTATAACTTAAAAAATGATATCAAAATCGACTAATTTATTATCACAATATTCAGTACTCGCATACAGTAAATCAGTTTGGCAGGTAGTTTTGATATTTACGACAAAAGTAGAAAACCACAAACATAATATTTTGACTGTATAAAACTTCAGGACATTTTTGAGTTTACTCAATTTAAATCCAGTCAAGTGAAGTAATTGGGTTGCAAGTTGACTCAACTCAAAAATGTCCTGAAGTTTGTTGCCTGAAAAATTTAAGTTGAGTCAACTTTGTTTTTTTACAGTGTACCCTATAATAAACGCTGGGTTCCACAAAATTCCTTCATGTTGTCCCGACACAAATTAATTAAGCTAACTTACTTGTTTGTGCAAATTTAAGTAGATTGAACATAAAAATTAAGTTGTCCCCCCAAAAAACTCAAGAATCGTGTTGATTCAGCTCATTTAAAAAAAAGAAGTTTGAACATGCAGCAAAAATACTTTGAGTGAATCACAAACGTCTTTTTTATGTACAAAACTGCCAAAACAAAAAAACTAAAATGTAAAAAAACTTATTAAAAATATTAAGGCAACAAACTTCAAGACATTTTTGAGTTTACTCAATTTAAATCCAGTCAAGTGAAGTAATCGGGTTGCAAGTTGACTCAACTCAAAAATGTCCTGAAGTTTGTTGCCTGAAAATTTTAAGTTGAGTCAACTTTGTTTTTTTACAGTGTACACTGTAATAAACGCTGGGTTCCACAAAATTGCTTCATGTTGTCCCGACACAAATTAATTAAGTTTTCTTGTTTGTGCAAATGTAAGTAGATTGAACATAAAAACTTGCTTCCCAAAAACTCAAGAATTGTGTTCATTCAGCTCATTTTAAATAAGAAGTTTGAACATGCAGTGAAAATACTTTGAGTGAACCACAAACGTCATTTTTTTTTAGTGTACAAAACTGCCGAAACAAAAAACTAATTTTTTAATCAATTAAAACGAGAAACAAAACATTACACAGCATTGAAACAGATCCCCCGTTTTGCATCCCCTTTCTCTGGATCATCTTTGAAATGTGTGCTTTCTGCTCGGTGAATACAGTCCATCTGCTTCGAATTCAATTGATTGGGCATGATTCGGTGTGAGGAACAGTGCTGCCTATGGTGCTAAAGCCTAATGTGCGTGGCTAATCCATAGCAAATGTGTACACATGCAGACAGGAGAGAGAGCGGGAGAAAGAAAGAGACTGACGGGGCTCACAGCGGGCCTGCGGAGAAGCTGTCAGTAGCCCGATCAACCCTGACCCGAGGCCTGACAGATTCATCAAACACACACATGCGCTTGCACATGTTGGGTTTTTGGTGCTTTATGAGGACTCTGCATAGGTGTAATGTATTTTATACATAAAGGGGTGGTCCAGAGTGATTTTTAAGGCTTGCTTTTGTTCATAAGATGCAAAGCAATGCTCATGCTTCATTTATAGAAAAAATATGTTATTTTTTCAAATACCTTACTTTGATTATATACAGCTCAACTAACATGAAAACAACATATTTCCTAGTTCCGCCCTCAAGAGGCTCTGATTGGTCAGCTAACATAATGTGCTGTGATTTGTGGATTGGCTCCAGGTCACCAGGAAGCATCACGCCTGTACTAGCACATGCTTTACCTCTGTTGTGTAAATACTGTCAGTAAGTGTAGCTGTTAGCCGTATCAGTTTGAGCCTGAATTAGACAGAAAATGAAGAGAACACAGCTGAACCTCACAACTGTTCTTTAAACTAACACCTGACAAGTGTCTTACACATATATTCGCGTTATAAGCATGTGTGAGTAAAATGAGACGTTCATATCTTTTGTGAGTTCGTTATTTGAGATGTAGAACGCAGAGAAAGCATCCGCATAGAGAGACACTGCAGCGCTGGGGAAGATTGTGAGTGTTTACAGCGTTTGACGGATAAATATGGACTTGTAGCTAAACTGTTAGCGGTGCCAAACAGCATTTCCCATTGTTTACATCCTTGTTTACGTACACGCTACAACATACCAATAACACTAGACACTGTGCATGTAAAATACTTACAGGTTGTGGCTCACAATCCACAGCTTCTGCTATTATAAGTAAAGCTGCTTCTTCTTTGAGGTGTTTTAAGCTAAATCTTTTGTCAAAAGCTAGAGCAAAATCTTGTTTATAAATTTCTGCAACATAATTAAAATTAAACTGTAAGCACTTTTCTCTTTGTGTCGTCTCCTTTGGAGGCCCAAATACAGAAACAGAACAAGCTCTGTGGAAATAGCAGCATTTGGATGCCATTTTGGATTTCTCTGCTATAACATGACAGACGCTGGCCACGCCCTTTCACTGCGCAGGGTGTGTGCGCATGGTGAAGAGCGTAACCTGAAGCGGTTGTGATATCCCTAGCCTGGATGTACTTTGTGTAGTACCCAAACACTAGCTGGCAGTAGGTGTTTATGTTCCTCTGTATGGAGTTTTTTCGCTGGCTTTTTGTTTCCTTCTGAATGCTACCTTAACCTTCCCCTTAACCCCTACCCCTAGTTTTGCACGTTTCTGTGAAGGTTTCAGGGTGTCCCAATTCTCTTTAACTTGATAGCCGTTGAAACAGATTTTCCAGGAAAACGCTAATAACCAAGGAGTGCGAAAATTACCCAGAAAACCCCAGCTACAACAGCAACATGGCAAGGAGATGCAAAAATGTTTATTTTTTGCCATTATTAAGAATTTATACAACAAACAAGCACATGTTTTAATACATTCATAACGACGTTTGTGTTTTACCGTCATGCTTAAAAAAAAAGCTATTAAAATAAGTACAGTACTGTAAACCCTAATGTTGTCTTTACTTAAACAATCAAGTAAAGTTGACTGAACATTACTTAAAAATTTAGTAAATTTACAAATATGAGTATAATATATATATTAATTTAACTTGTATACAATAAAAATGCATAAACTTAAGATTTCAAGTATAGTAAGCTCAAAATGCAACCCAAGCTCATTCTGGAAACGTAGCCCCCCGGACGTTTCTGGAGACCGTGATTTACGTGGCTGGAGGTACGAATGGCCGCGTTTTGTTTTTTATCGAGCGAACGCTGCAGGGTGGTGTGACACCTCCTCTTCGCGCTCGTCGGCTGACGGCTAACCTCTGTGTGGAGGGCTTTCCCGCCGCAACCAGTTTGTTACGTCGGCGGAGCGAAGGTCCGGAGGGAGGAGGAGCCGGCCACGGCGACGACCGGGATCGAGTCCGGGGAAGAGCGGTTCCAGAAATCAGGTAAGATAAAAAACAGAATCCAAAAAATAAAAGCGAACGAGTTCGCGACGGGGCGAGAACCCGGCGAGATCCGAAAACGCGGTCAAAATCGGACGAGGGCTTTTGCTTTTTTCTCTGGACGGCTTTTGCAAATCGTCGCTTGGGTTTAGGGAAGGAGGAGGAGGAGGAGGGCAGCTGGGTCAGCCGATTGGCAGGCCACCCAGTCGATCGTTCAGTCGTTCAGTCAGTCAGACGGACGGACAGTCACTCTACATCGGCCTCCGGCGACTTTTCATGCGAGAACAGCGCGGGCGTGAACGGCGCGCGCTCCCGAGAGGCGTTCAAGATGCGAAGAAGCGCGCACAGCGGCCTCTCGCGGATTCACGAAAACAAAAACTGCTCGAATCATCCGCGGGGCTATGTTTCCACAATGAGCCTGGGTTGTCAAAATCACAACTAATCCTTTGAAAAACAGAGGTAGTTTTAATGTAGTCTCGACTGTAAAATTCTAATATGTGCAATCTTTTAGTGCAAGGTCTTTTTTTTTTTATCAGAAAACAGCTTCATGTATAATTATTCACCATAATAGGAATAAATAGCTACTTATTTTTATTTAAAAAAAATTCATAGTATATAATTACACACACACAGACACTGAACTAAACAATTTAAGTATAACCTACCAAACTGGCAAGTTAAATAAATATAAATATGCAGGTTTTGGGAGACTCCGTTACTCAGTTAAATTGAGGCAATGAGTTTACTCAGTTCCTTATTAGGGTTTTCAGTGTATAATCCATAATAATAACTCCAGTATAGCAGTTCAACAACATCCTTTCACTGGATGACAGTCGAATACCCTGTCAGAAAGTTCTAGTGGCTGGGAATGAGCTTTTTACAGTGTCTGCTAAAATGGTAATGTTGTTTTTATGTGTTTACGTAGATGAATATGGCCACTGTGTAATTACACAGTACAGTTACGAGCTTATTGCCACATTAGATTGCTAAGATAACATGACATTGTTGCTGTCAGTGATTTCCTGCAGATAAATACCAATAAATAACACAACTGGAATAACTACAGCAGTCGCCGTCGTCGATTTTATATAAAGCACAAGATCGCGATGACATATGATGATGTGTGCTGGTGTTGTAGTGCTGTCCCATTCCTTAGGTGTAAATTACACTCTTCACACTCTGTTTCAAGGGCCAAGGGGAAGGGCTAGGAGTCCAATATAGAATTAGCATTGGACCGTAAAGATACTGATAATTAACAAAATGTTTAAAAGGGAGCATCAAATTAAAGTCACTTAAACAAATCCGGGCCCTCTGAAAAATATCATAAATCCAGCAGCTTATTTGTGTGGAGCGCATACAGAACTGACCATGGAGGATGAGATCTTCTGGATCTGTTCCAGATCACCACTAAGCAGACACACACACAAACAAACAGAGGGGCCAGACTAGCAGCAGGGGGCATCATTAACTCATTAGTGAAATTTAAGACAGTCAAGCACAGGCGAACACACACACACACACACACACACACACACACACACACACACACACACACACACAAACAAACAAACAAACACACATACAGTGGAAACCCTTTGCATTTTCAAAATATTCAATTCTGTATGATTTATGAGCCGACAAATGTCCCCACAAGGTCAGAATTTACTGGTATTACTATACATGTGAGGAATAGAAGGTATACACATCCTCATACACACACACACACACATAATCACAGCCAACAGTCTCTCACATATATTTGCACAAATGCATTTACACACACACACACACACACACACACACGCACGCACGCACGCACGCACGCACGCACGCACGCACGCACGCAAACACACACACACACACACACACGCATGCACGCGCGCACACACACACACGCACACACACATGCACACATGCACACCCACACACGCACACACGCACACACACACATGCACACACACACACACACACACACACAAACATACACAGACATAAACATAGACATACACACACACAATCACAACAGTCTCACACACATTCATATGCACACATGGACACATACGCAATCACACACAAATACACAAATGCATGCACATAGACACACATACATGCACACACTATCACAACCAACAATTTCTCACATATGTATATGCACAAACATACACACACACACACACACACACACACACACACACACACACGTACACTTACATGTAGACACGGACACACACTTTGCACAGTCACACATGCGCAACACATGCACGCACACACACAGTTACACACACAGTCACACAGACACACATACTTATGCACACATTCATATGCACACACACACATATACATGCACATACACAGACACACACACACACACCCTCAACACCAACAATCGCACATACATATGCACATACACACATAGTCGCACACAAATACACACATACATGCACACATACACACATGCACGCACACACACAAACACAATCACAACCAACAGTTTTGATGTCATACATTTGCACAAACGCACACGCACAGACACACGCAAACACAATAACATCAAACAAACTAGCACACATACATATACACAGACACACGTGCGCAGTTAGTCACAGACACGCAGTCACACACACACATACATGCACAACTACACACGCGGTTACAGATAGGCGCACATACAAACCCATATATACCACAGCAATTTATCTATCAGACGGAGGGATCATTCTGACCGCCCGGCACTTTAAGCCAGCACGTCTGAGTGTGTTGCAGGGCTGATAATTGTGCGTTTTCTCTTATAGATGTTGGACAAACACACAAAAGCCTCACAAAAGCAGTTTATCCAGGCACTCAAAGCATGTTTTCATGAAAGTTACATACGTCTTTCTCATCTTCACTCTTCTTGAAATGCACATCAAGCTGTTGTGTGTGTGTGAGACCGTCAGTAAAGCCAGTGCTGGCATCCTCCATTCAATCCATAGCCAAACACACACACACATACACACACACACACACACACACACACGAACTTCCAATTTGGAAACAGATGTTGTTTGTCAGATCCTATCATTACTGGCTAATTAAGCAGACATCTTTTCCTTCTCTTCTCCTGTCTGCCACTCTTGTAGTCACGCAGATTATCCTGCCTTTGTTTTCCCACAAAGATGAAAGCTTGCGCACGGATTTCATTTATTGCTTTGCTTTAAATATTTGCACCCGCAAACTTCGATACGCCGAGCAATACGGCTGCACAATATATCAGCAATATTATCGCAATGTGATCATTCACAAAAGACACATCGCGGGTATAAACAATATTGAGTGGATTATAATTTATTAATTTGCAAGCGTGACGAAGAAAACATACCCTTTTGTATCACTGAGAAATGAACAACGATTATTTTTTAAATTGTTTATAAAAAGAAGACATTTGCATTTTTATTTTACATTTGATTATTCAATTACTGTATACCTGAATACAGTTCGACGCCCTTCCAGGTGCAACCCATCACTGGAAAACATCCATACACTCCCATTCACATACATACTCTATGGCCAACTTAGTTTACTACAATACAAATTACTGCAGATATTAAGGTTTTTTTGATGCAGTGGTTAAAGTGGTATACTGAAAAATCTGTCTACATTGTTTCATTTTGTTTTATTTATTTACATTTTATTTTTGAATAAAATCACCAAATTAAGTTTTTATTCACATGCCTTTTTTTTTAGGTCATCTGGCACATTTATGGCAATCAGCAGGGCAAGTTATTGGGTGTAACACATATATAAAATAAATATAATAAATAAATTAATTCAATAAATAAATAAATAAATAAATAATAATAAAATATAAGTACATAGTTTATGTCAAAATTATTCACCCTCCTGTTATTTTTATTTATTTTTTGTTCATTTTTAAATATTTCCCAAATTATGAGCAAGGAATTTTTTCCAACACAGGCTCATTCTGAAAACATAGCCCTATTTATGTTTCTAGAGATCGCGAATTATGTAGCCAGCAGTACATATGGCTGCATTAAGTCTCTTTAGAATGATCAAATCCTGGTCAATCTATGCTTTTGAAAACTCTATTGGTGGGGTTTGGGGAAGGAGGAGGGTTGGTCAGTCAGTCAGTCATTCAGTCAGTCAGTCAGTCGACATCGGTTTGGTTGATTTACGTGAGAACAGCAGGCCCAAATCACTAGCAAGAGAAATTTGAGATCTCAAAAAGCATACACAGTGGCCTCTGTGAAATGTGTATATTGGTACATTTTCAGAATGAGTCTGAGTTGAATTTTTCACAGTATTTCCTATAATATTTTTTTTTTTCTGGAGAAAGTCTTGATTGTTTTATTTTGGCTAGAATAAAAGCAGCTCTTAATTTTTCTAAAAAAAATATTTAAAGGTCAATATTATTAACCCCCTTAAACAAATTTTTTAATAATTTCGCTACAAAACAATCCACTGTAATATAATGGCTTGCCTAATGACCCCTCCTTAACCTAATTAAGCTTTTAAATGTCACTTTAAGCTGAATACTAGTATCCTGAAAAATATCTAGTCAAATATCATGTGCTGTCATTATGGCAAAGATAAAAGAAATCAGTTATTAGAAATGAGTTATTAAAACTACGTTTAGAAATTGTTGAATAAAAATCTTCTTTACGTTAAATAGAAATTCGGGACAAAAATATACAGGGTGGCTAATAAATCAGGAGGGCTAATAATTATTTAGTTTATAAATAACAATTGTGCCTTCAACTTAGCTCTCACAAGCATCTCACGATAACATTTACAAGAAAAAAATAGTCAGAAGCTCTGACCAAGGTGTTGGTTACTTGCTTTTATTATTCTTAGTTGTGGAGGCAAGTGTGAAAGGTCCCGGTGTGGTATGTGGTGATGGAGGTATTGATTTTTAGAGCCTCTATGTGTGCCCTGTTAGTGGGGTCAGAGGTTGGGAACGTGCCCTGTTTAACCCCTCCACCAGTCTGGCCCCAAAGTCTGCCATGGGATTCTGGGAGCCCGCAGTATTTATGACCGGCTCTAACTAACCTCTGCTACCCAAAACTCCTCAGAGGTTCCCCCCGCAACCCTCTCACACACAACATCGCAATCCATGGCTTTTAATTGTTTGTTTGTGTTTTTATGATTGCTTATAATGAGTCTGTTACGTGGAACTTCATTGCAGGAATTTCTTAAAGGGATAGTTCATGCAAAAAAATAAACATTTCTCACTATTTACTCTCCCTCAAGCAAAAGTGAAAATCTACTCACTATTTACTCTCCCTCAAGTGGTTACAAACCTTTATGTGTACCATTCAATAAGATAATTTGAAGGAAGCTTATAATCGGTCTTATTTTGCACAGGTATATTTGCGGCAATAAACAAAAATACATTTTATAGGTCAAAATGATTCATTTTTCATGGCAAAATCATTAAAATATTGAGCAAAGATCATGTTCTATAAAAAAATTGTGTACATTTTCTACCGTAAAAACATTATAATTTAGTATTTGATTTAGGCATGCATGATATATGGCTTCTGCATCGATATCGTAATCTGCATCAGCAATAGTCACATCACAAGATATCCCATGTTGAGTTGGGATTATTGTTGATCAGAATCCACAGGTCAAAACACATCAGATTTATGGAGACACTGCAGAATTTGATCATAATAGAATGTTTTAAGGCTTGTAACTGTATTTTAAAAGAGTTTAAAGTGCATTTTAATAGCTAAGTGTTTAATAAAGATTAATTTCATTGAATTACTTGTACGATGAAGATTATCCAATGTTATTTTACATTTTATTATTCCCTTTCTGTACCTGAATACTGTTAGACTCTTCCGAGAAAACCATAAGGCACTGTTTCACTGTAATATTTGCTCTGTTGTGTTATATCTGTTACAGGTATGGCTACTGAGAATGCACGTTTCTTCACGCGCAATACTGCAATTTGTCAGCCGCAGTCACGCACTTTACTGCGGTTGTATACGCCTCTTTTTCATTAAAAAAAAAACATTTCTGTGCTTGACGCAAAAGCCACCAGGTGGCGCAAGGAACAACCGCTTTTCCATTGACTTAGTTGTCATGCGTGTTTAGATGAGATGCAGGCTCGGATTGGCTAATCGGGAGGACCGGGAGAATTCCCAGTGGGCCGATCCATTGTTTGGCCGCGAGGGCCGGTGTCCCTAACTGCTTGCACTTTAAACAGTCACACTTTATTTATTTATTTGACCATAGCCTCACATTTTTTATTCAATATTTTGCCGCAGCCTCGCTCCTTTTATTTTTCGTGAGCAAAATGCAGCCTGCAGGTCATTCGACCCCAAACAGCAGCACCTTGGTGAAAATAAGAACTAAAATTATTAATATTAATAAATATTACACTTGCTCAATAAAAATTTAATGATTCACTACATTAATAAATCTGACATAACTAGATCAGAAATATATCGCAAAGTATATCGCAGAGAAAAAAATATCGCAATGTCATTTTTTTTATATCGTACAGCTCTAATTTGATTAGTATAATGTACTGCAAATAACTTAATATAGACAACTTTAAAGGAGATTTTCTTAATATTTAGATTTTAAAATAGTTATTTCCTGTTAAATATTGTCCTATTTTAACAAACCATACATCAGTGTAGATAAAAACTGGTTCACCTATTAGATGTTATAAGTAGTGCTGGGCACAGATTAATCTTGATTTATCACACCCAAAATAAAGGTTTGTATATACATGATATATGTGTGTGTGTGTGTGTGTGTGTGTGTGTGTGTGTGTGTGTTTACTTCCGATTTTTATTATGTATATATAAATACATGCATGCATATGTTTAAGAAAATGTTGTTAGTAGTACTAATACTTATTAACGTTATCAGTTATTAGTAGTATTAATACATAATATTATTAGTTATTAGTGCTAGAAGTTATTTAAGATGATTTTTTGGAACAATATTTTCAAGAATTTTAATATTTCTTACCTTTTGTCATAAGAACAAAATTAGGTATAATATATAAGAAGCAGCGTTTGGGATATATATATATGGGGGGGATTTCAAGTCAGAAAATCAGGCATTTTTCTTTTTGGAAGTTTCTGTTTTTTCCTGGGTTAACCTGTGCTGTTGTTGAGATATGAAGCTGAATCTCTGTGTAATTTCACACACTCACACACAGACACTCACATGTGGCATACAGTGGTTGATGTATTGCTGCTGAAACTTTGAGCATGTCAGTGTTTGGATGCTGCACATCTGGTTTCCTAATTCTCCTTCCCCCTCGGCTCGGCCGCGGTGTCGCGACACTGTTTTGTTTTTGTAAGAGTGAACGGGAGGGAGGTGAGATGGACAAGGGGAAACAATGATGACTGATGCCTCTGAATCTGACATGTCAACAGCCTCCTTCTCAGCCTTTCTGTTTCTGTCTGGCTTTAATGGGATTTAGTTGTTCTTCATACACATACAGTTAAAGTCAGAATTATTAGCCCTCTTGTGAATTTTCTTTTCTAAATATTTCTCAAATGATGTTTAACAGAGCAAGGAATTTTTCACAGTATTTCCTATAATATTTTTTCTTCTGGAGAAAGTCTTATTTGTTTTATTTCGACTAGAATTAAAGCAGTTTTTATTTTATTTTTTTTACTATTTTAAGGTCAATATTATTAGCCACTTTAAGCATTTTTTTTTCAATATTCTACAGAACAAACCACTGTTATACAATGACTTGCCTTGTTAAGCCTTTAAATGTCACTTTAAACCAAATACTAGTGTCTTGAAAAATATCTAGTCAAATATTATGTGCTGTCAACATGGCAAAGATAAAAGAAATCAGTGATTAGAAATGAGTTATTAAACTAATAGGAAAATCGTCTTTCCATTAAACAGAAATTGGGGAAGCAATATACAGGGGGTCTAATAATTCTAACTTCAAATGTATGTATTCATTCATTCATTCATTTTCTTGTCGGCTTAGTCCCTTTATTAATCTGGGGTCGCCACAGCGGAAAGAACCGCCAACTAATCCAGCAAGTTTTTACGCAGCGGATACCCTTCCAGCCGCAACCCATCTCTGGGAAACATCCACACACATACACTACGGACAATTTAGCCTACCCAATTCACCTGTACCGCATGTCTTTGGACTGTGGGGAAAACCGGAGCACCCGGAGGAAACCCACACGAACGCAGGGAGAATCTCCACACAGAAACACCAATTGAGCCGAGGTTCGAACCAGCGACCCAGCGACTTTCTTGCTGTGAGGCGACAGCACTACCTACTGCGCCACTGCGTCACCCATGTATATATATATATATTTACATGACCAGCTTAATCAACTTTGAGTAAATGCAAGGCTTAAAAAGAAGTGTGATGATTCTTATTTTCAGAATGATGGTAATGTAATGAGGATTGTTAAATATAAGTACACCCTTTCTGTAATGTTACACTATTTTGCTTTTTAAGCAGTAATAGTAATATTATAGTAATTATATATAGTAATTTCCACTAAAGATAAAAGAAATCAGTTATTAGTTATTTAGTCAGAGTCATTAAACAGAATGAGGGGGGGGGGGGGGGGGTAACAGAGGGGCTAATTAATCCTTTTTATGTTTTTTTTTGCTTTTATAAAATTATTATTATTTTTTTTTAGATATTCATTGCATTGCATTGCACAGCATTACAGCAAATATTACAACCTCTCTAGTTTCTTGCAAAAAATAATTCAACTAATTAAATAACACACATAAAAATAAATGAATAAATTATATATATATATATATATATATATATATATATATATATATATATATATATATATATATATATATATATGTATATATAAAATATATATTTTTCTATATTTTTTATATTGTGTTTTCAAAAAACACAAAACATCTAACCCCTAAAAACCCACGGGGCTAATAATTCTGATATCAACTGTACATGTAATTACTTAATATAACTCAGCACTTAAATAAATAATTACACTGTAACTACGTCACCTTAAAATAAAGTGTATCCCAAAGTAACATTTCACCGGTCATCACGATGATTAATTAATATGGTTTGTTCTTGGTTGGACCACTGTTTTTACACAACAAACTGCTTTTTCTAGTAGTCAATTTATTTAAAAAAAAATTAAAGCAGCAATTTCTTAAAAAATAATAACGACATAATAAAACCTTTAGGGAACAATTGAAGTATCTAAAGTTTATTTTTCCAATAAAATGATCAGTTTTCTTTCTGAATCTCCTTAGTAACACATCTAATTACCACTGGCCCGCTGTTACATGAATTACTAAATCTCAATATCACAACAGTGCAAAACTGACATTGTTATTATTAAACTTTCCCTTATGACACAGCTGAGAGGGGTGCTGTGCTGAAGCTGCGAGGTTTCGCAAGAGTCCTAATTAATTATGCAAGATGGGTCTAATTATGATGCAGTGAATGGATACATGGCAGAAGGTGCAAGGCAGTGAGGCTTAGAGATTTGCATGCTAAGTGAGTGGGGGAGTGACTAATGCATGTTAATGTGTGCTGGGCCCATACGCCTGCAGCTGGGTCTATCATTTCATAAAGAGCTAAAAGTTTACCATATAGTAAAGTGAAGAGAATGGTACAAAAAGCCTGAGCCATGACAATGCAATGTCAATGGAGTTTATTTTATTTAAAAAAAGTCCAGCTAAAATAGAAAAACAACAGCTAAAATGGTGACATTATATTATTTATAATGTACTAATACATTACATGCTATTGGTTTCGCATCTGTTATAAAAATGCAGTGTAAAAAAATGCTGGGTTTCACTCACTTGATTTGAAATTAATTAAGTTAACCTATTAGTTTTTACAAATTGAAGTGCAATGAACTTAAAGCAATTAAGTTGTCCCTAAAATAACCCAGGAAGTGAGTTGTTTTAGCTCATTTTAAATAAGTAATTTAAACAAACGTAATTTTTTTGAGTGTGCAAAGGATATTTTATTTGCATGAAGGGGTGTGAAAATAATTTCTATGTTTGTTACACTGTAAAAAGTGGAAACTTAAACAAATTACTTTGACTTGACAAAATTTATAACAGTTTTCATTAATGAATAAAGTTAGTTGTTTTATCTTTAAAAAGGTTTAAATAATTTATTTATGGCAAGTATAAATATTGTTTAATATCAATAATGAGAAATACTTGTATTTGAAACAAATAATAAAAGTATTATTTTTATATTAACATGGGAAGGGAAATATGGGAAGGGAATTATTTGTACTGTAATAAAAGTATTTTTACTATTATTATTATATTAACAATATTGTATTGAATGATTTGTACTGTACTGTTTGTACTGTTCCATTCTTGTTTTCTTAAATAAATTACTAAAACATGTTAAACCTAAAAGAACTAACTTCATTTATTACTAAAAACTGTCATAAGTTAGGTTTGTCGAACTTAAATCACTTAATTTTAACAAGTCAAAGTAATTAAGTTTTCACTTTTTACAGTGTAGGTTAGTTAGGCAAGTCATTGTTTAACAGTGGTTTGTTCGGTAGACAATTTAAAACAATTAAAGGCGCTAATATTGACCTTAAAATGGGTTTAATAAAAATTAAAAACTGGTTTTATTTTAGCTGAAATAAAACAAATAAGATTTTTTTCAGAAGAAAAAAATATAATAGGAAATATAGTGAAAAACACCTTGCTCTGATAAACATCATTTGGGAAATATTTAAAAAAGAAAACAAAATTCACAGGAGGGCCAATAATTTTGACTTTGACTATATATAGCTATTGAGCAAACCATATGCTGAATGAAAACAGAACTAGTGTCTCTGCAGTAAAACTCCTCTTGAATAAAACTTGTTGGGTTAACACTCTGTTTTGTTTCCCTCAGATTTTTCTTGAAGTTTTTTCTGAAGTGCAATCAGAACTGTCTGAAGACGGCAGGAAACCCCCGAGACATGAGGAGATTTCAGGTATGCTCATCTTATATAATTAATGCTATTTGTGGGATGCTTTTAAAGAGATTATTTTCTTACTTAGGTTTTTATCTTGTTTCCAGTCCAAATATCTAAACATTCATAAATCAAGAAGCATTTTCTATGCACGCAAAAAATGTCTTGTTTTCAGAAATAACATGACAAAATTAAATGAGTTGTGGGCGGCATGGTGGCTTAGTGGTTAGCGCAGTCGCTTCACAGGAAGAAGTTTGCTGGTTTGAGTCCCGGCTGGGCCAGTTGGCATTTCTGTTTGGAGTTTGCATGTTCTCCCTATGCTGGCATGGGTTTGAGCACCCCTGTTCTAAATACCCGTGGTTAAATGTACAGTAGTTCTATATATTGTACATATATAGACAAATGTACCCAAATTTTTGCAAAACTCACATTCACGAAAAATGAATGACTTAATAAATAAGTTGTTCCTTAAGACAAGCTAAATAATCTGCCATTGGGCTGAGAAAAACAGTCTTGTTTTTCTTTTGGACATTAGAATATTTTGCTTACCCCACTGACAAGGTATTATACGATTATGACAGAAAAATAAGAAATAATTTTAAATGCTTTGAAAAACGTCCTTGCTCTGTCAAACAGCTGAAATATTTATGAATAAAAAAAACTAGGGCCAGTGGGTCAAAGCTGGCTTTTTTTCATGTGTTTTATTCTTAATCTACAAAAAATCTAGCAGAAATTAAATTATTAAATGCTGTAATGTTGTTTAAAATGTACACACACACTGTCACCTGACAGATAGAGGACGGATGCAGGGCAATTCAAGGCAAAGGCAGATTCTGCTTGACTACTGTATTCAGCAATGATCTTCACTGTGTTATAAATGTGATTGTTTAAGTTTTTATTGCAATAAGTTATCATTTTCAAAAATATACTGCATTCATTAATATGATTCAAAGCGTAAGGCTGAGCAATATATTGTTTGAGCATCAATATCGCAGTATATACAGTATATATAGTTGAAGTCAGAATTATTAGCCCCCCTCATTTATTAGCCCCGTTTATTTTTTTCTCAATTTCTGTTTAACGAGAGAAAATTTATTCAACACATTTCTAAACATAATAGTTTTAATAACTCATTTCTAATAACTGATTTCTTTTATCATTGCCATGATGATAGTAAATAATATTTGACTAGATATTCTTCAAGACACGTCTAGCTTAAAGTGACATTTAAAGGCTTAACTAGGCTAATTAGGTTAACTAGGCAGGTTAGGGTGATTAGGCAAGTCATTATATAATGATGGTTTGTTCTGTAGACTATCGAAAAATATATAGCTTAAAGGGGCTAATAATATTGACCTTAAAACATTAAAAAAAAAAATGAAAACTGCTTTTATTCTAGCCGAAATAAAACAAATAGGAGTTTCTCCAGAAGAAAAAATATTAAACATAATTTGGGAAATATTTAAAAAATAAAATAAAATTCAAAAGGGGGCTAATAATTCAGATTTTCTTGATAATTTTGAATTCTTTTGTAACTATTTTTTCAATGATGACCATGGTATTTTACATCTGATTGTTTAATTTCTGTACTTGCTGTAGAGTTACTGTTAGACTGCCCTGAAAACCATAAAGCACCGTTTATTTTTATTAGCTTGTAATTTATAATTCATGCAGATTTGATCATCCCAGTCGATCTTAATAAATTAAATATTTATAAATAATAATAATAATAATAATTCCTTACATTTATTTAGCGCTTTTCTGGGCACTCAAAGCGCTTTACACAATGGGGGGGAATCTCCTCATCGACCACCAGTGTGCAGCATCCACCTGGATGACGCGATGGCAGCCATTTTGCGCCAGACCGCACACCACACACCAGCTGATTGGTGGAGAGGAGACAGAGATTAAGCCAATTGGAATATGGGGATGGTTAGGAAGCCAGTGGGCAGATTTGGCCAGGATGCCGGGGTGAATCCCCTACTCTTTTTCGAAGGATATCCTGGGGTTTTTAACGACCACAGAGAGTCGGGCCCTTGGTTTAACGTCTCATCCGAAAGACAGCGCTCACTGAGCAGTATAGCGTCCCTGTCACTATACTGGGGCATTAGGACCCACACAGACCGCAGGTTGAGCGCCCCCTGCTGGCCTCACTAACACCACTTCCGGCAGCAACCTAGCTTTCCCATGTGGTCTCCCATCCAGGTACTGACCGGGCGCAGCCCTGCTTATCTTCAGTGGGCGACCATGTGAGAGTTGCAGAGAGCTAACTGCCGGCAAATAAAGTTATTAAAATCATCTGGTAAAAAATGTATTTATATCGCAATAAATATCACAGTAAAACAAAATATCACAACGTCAGATTTTTCCAATATCGTAAGTAATGTTTTCTATTGATTTTTAAACACTATGAACTAAATTAGGAAATCACCCATGACAACCTTAATGTAAAATTGTTTGGTATGTTTAGCTGTGGTCCACAGCTCTTAATAATATTTGGTTTTGGCCCTTCATTGGAATGAAAAAGAAGAAAAGTTTGGGCAACCCTGTTTTAAATACTCCTGCAGTAGTTCTATATCTTGTGTAAACCAAATAAAGTGAAATACACCAAATTGGGAGACTTTTTTGTGTAATATATTATTCTAAATACTTCAGGTATCGTACACCTAATACACAAATACACTTCATTGAACATATACACATGGACATCAGCTATGTACTACATAACTGCAGGTTAACTTTGTTTATATATAAATATTTTAACTGCTTAAAAAGCTATTAGTTACTAGTTAACTAGCTGAAGTTATCGAGTTATGGCAACTAGTAACCTAATAACTAATAACTAATAACTTGAATTGTATTGAATATACATAAGTTATTGGTTCAGTGGTGTCTCGGTGTAAGTAGATAAATTGAAAAGTGTGATAATGAATTATATGAAGAGTTTGAGCATAATTTCTCATGGGAGAGAAAGGTAGAGCGGGAATGATGAGGGAATGGGCCGAGATGCTTCAGGAAGTTGTCAGGATTTGAGTGATGGGCTCCAGATGGGGAAGGTCAGGCTCTGTGACCCAGGAAGTGCTCACTGGGGACCCTCCTGCTTCACTTCCTCCCACTTGTCTTTCACTGCTGGAGCCACTATCTGACTCTTCATCTCCCCTTCATCCGCTCTTCCTACCGTGCATTGCTTTACATCTGCTTCAGAGTGTGTGTGACGTTTCTGTTCTTGCAGCTTATTAGCAGCTAGTCTTCATATGTGCTGAGATGTTTCCTCTTCAGCAGCACTATTTGTTAAGTACATTAAGTATTCAAAGGCGGCAAGGTGGCTCAGTGGTTAGCACTGTCACCTCACAGTAAGAAGGTCGCTGGTTTGAGTCCCGGCTTGGCCAGTTGGCATTTCTGTGTGGAGTTTGCATGTTCTCCCTGTGTTGGCATTGGTTTCCTCCGGGTGCTCCGGTTTACCCCACATGCGCTATAGGTGAATTGGATGAAGTTAATTGGCCGAAGTGTATGAGTGTGTGAGTGAATGAGTGTGTATGGGTGTTTCCAAGTACTGGAAGGGCATTGACCGTGTAAAACATATGCTGGAATAGTTGGCGGTTCATTCCGCTGTGGCGACCCTCTGATGAATAAAGAGAGTAAGCCGAAGGAAAATGAATGAATGAATGAATGAATGAATGAATAGTACTTACAAAGCACATCTTATATGATCTTATTCTACATTCTTTACCTAAACTCAGTTATTACCTTACTAACTATTAATAAGCAGCAAATTAGGAGTTTCCCTAATAAGGAGCTAAAATCTGAGTTAATTATTTGTTAATTGTGGCATAAAATAAAGCGTGAATCACTTCCTTATTAAAGTGTCTTTCTTTATTTTGCGACAGGTGGTTCTGTCCACCACAGTCTGCGTGGACGGTCCTGTACTCGCCATTTCAGATAACATGTTCGTACACAACAACTCCAAGCATGGACGTCGCTCTCGCAGAATGGACCCAAATGAGACGGTGGAGAATAACATGGAATACGGTGAGATTATATATAAGAAATTATATTTCAGCTTAATTTCACCAGGAAACGTAACTATTTTACGTTTTGTCAGATTAGTGGCTAATTTGTTTGAATTCATATGAGTTCAAATGAACGAAAATATCCACTTAGTAAGGGGCGTGGCCCAGGGCCGGAGTGGGACTCCTTTTCAGCCCTGGAGTTTCAAGCCGGCCCACCTCAGTGCACGACTGACTATGTTGAAAAAACATCATTTCCAATTTATATTATTGGGAGAACAGTGGCTGAATTTAAATAAATGGTTATGGTATTTAAATGTTTCTGTCGTGTTGTGTTGTGTCACATCGTGTTTGGTTGATATAGCCAAATTGCTTGTGGCTAAAATCTTGTTGCGTCTTCTTGCATTATTAATGCTTTATCTATTCTGATGTTTTCTTCTCTATACTCTACAGCTACTCCGTGTATCAAAGCCATCAGCCCGAGCGAAGGCTGGACTACAGGTGGCGCTATGGTCATTGTGATCGGAGAAAACTTCTTCGATGGTCTGCAGGTGGTTTTCGGGAGCATGCTAGTGTGGAGCGAGGTATATAGTAACAACTGTTTGGGTGATTCCAGAATTGTGGGTACATTTTGCGTTTCTGAAATAAACCTATTATTACCTACTAAAAATTTTTTATTGTTTATTAGTCAAAGTTAAATAAATATTTGCACAAACATCCTTTTATTTGTCATTTTAGCTATAAAAAAACGCAATTCTGCTCAACTCTGTTACATCGGCTATCAAAAGGCACAACAATCTGTAAAGCACTGATAGAAAAAGCATGTGATGAAGTAATGTCACTTCCTCACACACATGTGATTTACCAACACAATCTCACGGCAATTTGTAACTTTTTGATTTAGTGGCTATTTCGTATGAATTTGTACGATCTAATTCGTACAATTTAGTACGACTTGCTCATCCCCCAATGACAGTTGGGTTTAGGGGTGGGGTTAGGTGCCACACCTCCTTTTTACAATCGTATAATTACGGACGACTGAACTCATGCGAATTCGGATGAATTAGCCACTAAACTGGCAAAACGTAAAATACTTACGTTTTCAACTGAGATCAGGCTGGATTTACTTATTTTTCTCTTTTGAATTTGAGATACACCACGAGGTAGATTGATTATTGGTCAACTCTTTTACAGTGATATTTCAGTAAATCTTGCATTTTCTTTTTAAAAAGAAAAATATGATGAATATACTATAACAATTGTGTACTCTCAGAAATAAAGGTAAGGAAGCTGTCACTGGGGCAGTACCTTTTTAAAGGATACATATTTGTACGCAAATAGTCCACAGTGGTACTTAAAAGGTGCATATTAGTCCCCAAATTTACCTAAAGAAATACCTTTGAGGTACCATAATAGACCTTTCAGGTACAAACATGTACCTTTTGAAAAGGTACTGCCCCCGTGACAGCTCCCGTACCTTTATTTCTGAGTGTCGAAGGTTAGCATTTTGCTAAAGCTAAAATTGTGGAAAATGTCAGCTCTGTTACTGTCAACTCTGTTAGTCTATTAATTATTTAATAATATATTTGTTTAATATCGCTCCAGTTTAAAGTAAATGAATGGGAAATATTTGAAATGTACCATGTAGTGTCAAGTTAACTGGCTTTGAAATTAAGGACCAAGATTGTGTAACAAACTTTAACAACTTGTTTTTCTCTCATTATTCGTGCAGTTGATCACACCTCATGCGATTCGAGTTCAGACTCCACCTCGACACATTCCAGGTGTTGTAGAAGTTACACTGTCCTACAAATCTAAGCAGTTTTGTAAAGGAGCTCCGGGACGTTTCATTTATACAGGTAAACTCATTCCCAGACACCTACGCTCATGCAGAAGCGCAAACTTTAAGACAAAGGGAAACATGTTAGAGTGGCACATTGGCTCAGTGGTTAGCACTGTGGCCTCACAGCTAGAAGGTCGCTGATGTGAGTCCCAGCTTGGCCATTTGGCATTTCTGTCTGGAGTTTGCATGTTCTCCCTATGTTGGTGTGGTTTTCCTCCGGGTGCTCCGGTTTCCCCCACAGTCCCAAGACAAGTGCTATTAGTTAATTGGATGAACTGAATTGGTCGTAGTATATGTGTGTGTGTGTGTGAATGAGTGTGTTTGGGTGTTTCCCAGGGTTGTGGCTTGAAACATATGCTGCAGGAGTTGGTGGTTGGCAGCCCCTGATAAATAAGACACTAAGCCGAAAGAAGATGAATGAATGAATGAATGAATGAATGAATGAATAGTTTTAGCATTAGATAAAAAACAGCTTTTTTTTTTTGTATTTTTATGCCAAAAATCATTAAGATGTTAAGTAAAGATCATGATGAAAGTAGATTTGTTGTCAATTTCCTACTTTAAATATATCAAAACTTAATTTTTGATTAGTAATATGCATTCCTAAGCATTTTATTTAGACAACTTTAAAGATGATTTTCTTAATATTTAGATTTTTCTGAACCCTCAGATTCTCCATATAGTTGCATTTCAGTCAAACATTGTCCCACACTAGCCATACATCAGTGCAAAGCTTATTTATTCAGCTTTCATGTGAAGTGTATTGACTCGTCACTGCTTTTGGGGTCTAGGATCATAAACCTTATGTAATATGGGATTTATGCAGCTTGTAAAATACTTGGATGTTTTAAAGACAGAAATGGAGTCTCATTTGATTTGGTTTTCTCTAGCACTGAATGAGCCTACTATTGACTACGGCTTCCAGAGGCTCCAAAAGCTCATCCCTCGACATCCCGGTGACCCCGATAAACTGGCCAAGGTTAGTTAATACTTATGCTTTTAAAAATTAATATACACACTTAGAACTTGAGATAATTTATATTTTCTACTCTATTTAAATTTTAGGAAATGTTACTTAAAAGAGCGGCAGATGTTGTTGAATCCCTCTATGGAAATACCACCAGCAATCAGGTAAATAACCACTGAACTGAAGCACTGGGAAATGAAAATATTGGGAATGTTTAACGTGTATTGGGGGTCAGGTGTTTAAAATCACTTGCAAACATGCTGCTATTTTATAATTTCGTTTTTTCTTATTCCAAATTTCACTATCAGCATAATAGTTTAAAGTCAAATGAAACAGAAATGTTAGAAACATAGAAACATGTTAGCCACCCTGTGATATTTTAATTGTTTGTTTTTATTTTAAGTGATGTTAAACAGAGCATGATGTTTTCACAGTACACTGATAAAAAAAAGCTTACTGCTTTAAACTGTTTTGTTGAATCAAATGAGATTTTATAAATGTTATCATTATTCGAACTTTTTAAATAGGGTAAATTAACTTTTCAGGGTATTTTCTAATGTAGTTATGTTTCTTTTGGTTTGCCTGGAATAATATATATA
>NC_141025.1:74990000-75035000 GCF_052040795.2 Danio rerio
TGTCTTCATCTGAATGGAAGTAATAAAAAAAAAAAAGAGATATCTCAAAATCCACAAACATACAGCTGTCCAAAAAGTCTTTTCACACCCGAGTCACACACACACACACACACACACTCATATACAGTTGATGTCAGAATTAATAGCCCCCCTCTATATTCCCCCCCCCCAATTTCTGTTTAACGGAGAGAAGCCTTTAAAGCCTTTTTCCAACACTTTTCTACACTTAATAATTTTAATAATTCATTTCTAATAACTGATTTCTCTTATCTTTGCCCTGATGACAGTACATAATATTTGACTATATATTTTTCAAGATAGTATTCAGCTTAAAGTGACTTTTAAAGGCTCAATTAGGCTAAGGTAGGGTCATTAGGCAAGCCATTATATTACAGCAAATTAATAAAAGATATTGCTCAAAAGGGCTAATAATACTGATCTTAAAATGGTTTTTAAAAGATTAAAAACTGCTTTTATTCTAGCTGAAATAAAACATTTTTTGAAGAAAAACTATTATAGGAAATACTGTGAAAAATTCCTTGCTCTGGTAAACATCACTTGGGAAATATTTGAAAGAAAAAAAATTCACAGGAGGGTGAATGATTTTGACTTCAACTGTAAGTGAATATGTTTGCATGATATAACACATCAAACAACTGGATTAATTAAAAGAAGGAACATTTGCTAATAAAATAAAGTGTGCCCTTAATGTGATTAATTGCTCTTCTGTGAGGTTTGATGAGAGCAGAATCAATACATTCACTGAAAACCATGCAAATAGATAAAGGCAGGCCTTCTTTGAGAACAAAAACCAGTCATAAACCGTCAGTGAAATATAAATTGCCCAAAGGACATGTGCCACACTCTGACATCTTAATTAATGTAGTGTTTATTTCCTTCTCATCGCCTCATTATTCTCTCTTATTTTAATAAGTCTCTTTATATACATTGAATATATACAGTTGAAGGCAAAATGATTATCCCTCCTGTAAAATTGTAAATCTTTTCAAATGTTTCCTAAGTGCTGTTTAATGGAGAGCAGATTCAAATGTGGCTATCATTTATTTTATTTCAGCTTTATTTGACAGGGATGACACACATTATTAATACAAACTAATGTACAACATGCCAGATGCCAGAATCCATATATCATATATCCATCCATCCATCCATCCATCCATCCATCCATCCATCCATCCATCCATCCATCCATCCATCCATCCATCCATCCATCCATCCATCCATCCATCCATCCATCCATCCATCCATCCATCCATCTATCTATCTATCTATCTATCTATCTATCTATCTATCTATCTATCTATCTATCTATCTATCTATCTATCTATCTATCTATCTATCTATCTATCTATGTCCTTCCATACATCCATCCATCCATCCATCCATTAAAGGGGCTAAAAATAATGACCTTAAAATGGTTTATAAAAAAATTTAAACTGCTTTTATTCTAGCCAAAATAAAAAGACTCCAGAAGAAAAAATGTTATCAGACATACTGTGAAAATTTCCCTTTTCTGTTAAACATCATTTGGGAAATATTTAATAAAGGGAAAAAAATTCAAAGGGGGGCTAATAATTCTGACTTCAACTGTATATATCTATCTATAATATTCCTTTTATGTAAAAATTTATTTTATTTAAGCCAAAATAAATGAGACTTTCACTAGACAAATATACTGTACACAGTAATAGGAAATACTGTGAAGGTTTAGTTACTCTGTTAAACATCACTTGGGAAATAATTTAAAAGATTTGATATTTCACAAATGGGCTAATAATTGGCCTTTAACTATACATTTATAATTATTTACAGTGCAAACCTTTCAAAACTCTTTTTAAGAGAAACAACAAAAACACACTATGACCGCTCTCTAAATGAAGATATGGAGATCTAGCCCCACCTGGTGCTTGAAAAGAACAGAGAGAGTCCATGCTTTTGGATGGCCGGATAGCAGTCTTTTCTGTTGAAGAGAAACAAGCAGACACATTAAACCGTTTCATATTTGATCTTGTTCTTAATTTATCAATATATGTATATCTATATTTATATTGAGATTAGATACTCATGGTTTAGTCTAAACTTTAATTTTTGAATCTGATTTAAAGTTTTTATAACCTTTATTGTTTTTTTCTAAAAAAATATATATTCCTAATATTACTTAATGTAGCTTAGTATTTTTTCCTTTAATTTACAGATTCACAAAAGCTAAATGATCTTATTTACAATATATGAATTGATCTCTGCTTTTAATGTAGAAAGTGACATATATATTGATATAAAGATTCAATAATGAACTGCTAGTTCTTTTTACAGATTTATTTCCATGCATGCTATTTCTTATATATTATATTGCAAATTTTATTTTTAATCAAAACACTAAAAATGTCAATAAAAGTCACTAAAAAGTTACATCTTAAACTATTAATAATGTCCAATAATGCCATTGCCATTAAATAAACAAGCAACAGGAAACTTATAATTGATACATTTACTGTGTAAAATATGAAAGTACAACCTTGATTAAAACGAAACAATTTACAAGTAAATGTTTAATTTAATTTACTTTATATAAAGACAACTTTGTTCATTGTGATGATTATTTTTTAAAATGACATGCATACTAAAAAAGTGAAGTTTACTGTGGTTTATTTCTGCACTATTCTATAGAAGAAACCTAATTATTGTTGCTCTGCTGCGTGATGTAGGTGGCCTGAAATGTTCTGTTGGCATTTTGATTAATGACTGAAACTCTTCTTTCTCTGTCTTTTCTTTCTTTCTTACCTGAAGAATTTTGGGCTCTCATAAACACACTCCCATTGCGACTCAGTTTCCCTTTAGAGTCGATGACAGATCGCCCGAGACTGAAAATGGACTTCCACTTCTTTGATTTTCCTGAGAACTTTCTTCTGCGTCAGGAGAAGGTTAATTAATGTCTCAGAATGCAATGGAAAAATGAGTAATGAAGAATATGAGTACATAGTCATGTGCAAAATTAGTACACCCCTAAAGTTAGTAAAGGTAAAAAAAAAAATGATCTGATGTTTGACAGGTCCAAAAATTTGGAAATTTATATATTTTTTAATATAACTTTGTTTATTTATTTATTTTTTATCCTTTTGTATTTGATTTGTATTTTGCACCTGCAATATACAAACACGTGCAATTTGTGTATCTCTTTGAATAATAAAAAAGTAAATACAAAAATTGTGAAATAAAACCTCACATGGAAAACAAAGTATGACCAGCAGAAGATTGATCAGTGTGTTGGTGAGGAGCTTCAGTTGTCTGTAAATAAAAAAATATTCACAATAAAAGCTAAAGCTGAGCCAAAACTGAGACCCAAAGAAGACGACGACACCAACAAGAGCCGCAAATCTACAACACAACAACTGAAGAGAAAAACACAATGTAAGGTAATGTGTATTTATATAGTGCATATTGTGTATGGCCATACACCCAAAGCGCTTGACAATCATGAGGGTGGTCTCTTCACACCACCACCAGTGTGCAGCATCCACTTGGACGATGCGACGGCAGCCACAGGACAACGGCGCCAGTGCGCTCACCACACACCAGCTATTGGAGTAGTAGCCAATTCGGTAGATGGGGATGATTGGGAGGCCATGATCTTAAGGGCCGATTGAGAGACTTTGGCCAGGACACCGGGGTTATACCCCTACTCTTTTACGAGAAGTGCCATGGGATTTTTAAGACCACAGCGAGTCAGGACCTCGGTTTAACGTCACATCCGAAAGACGGCGCCCACTGACAGAGTAGTGTCTCCTTCACTTTTACTGGGGCATTAGGACTCACACAGACCACAGCTTGAGCGCCCCCTGCTGGCCTCTCTAACACCACTTCCAACAGCAACCTAGTTTTCCCAAGTGGTCTCCCATTCAAGTATTGACCAGGCTCAGCCCTGCTTAGCTTCAGTGAGTAACCAGTCTTGGGCTGCAGGGAGCACACCCAGCAGGCACAGAAAGTCAACATGACATCAGATTGATGTTGAACCCCAACGTCATAGGGATGTTGCATTTTGTTTGGAAATGAAAATTGGGTTGACGTCAGAACCCAACGTCAGGCCGACGTCAATGTCCAACATTCAACCTAAAATCAACCAAATATCAACGTGTGGGGCCAATGCACGCCTCCCACCAGTGCTGATATACAGCCATAGCACACTGCTACTTGTGTGATATTGCTCATATATATATATATATATATATATATATATATATATATATATATATATATATATATATATATATATATATATATATATATATATATATATATATATATATATATATATATATATATATATATATTCAGTGATATACATTGCGGTATTAAATATATTTCACCAGATGGATTGAATAACTCCTTTTGTGAAGAATTCAGAATTTCAGAGTGTTTGAGGTCATTTTAGAGTGAAATGCATGTGAATAAATGATTTAAATTAACTTTCAACCAGATTTCTAGGGCCAAAAATAAAAAAAACATACAAATGAGAAAAAAATGAGTTTAATATTCGTCTGGTAAGACTTAATTGGTTGGACACAATTATAAAAAAACAATCTAATGTAAAATGACACTTGGCAGCCTTCACTATAAAAATTTAATTGGTTTTTGTTGAAGCAACAAATGCTATTGTTGATTGTGCCGGAATGCTTTAAACTCACATAATATGTTTAACAGAAATAATAGCTAATCGTGAATAGTTCAACTATTAACCATACTTGACATTGCAGATCCAGTGATGTGACTTTTGCTGATAGCACATTGGTATCAATGCTGAAGCGATATATTGTGCAGCCCTACTGTATATGATACTGTACCTGCTGTCGGAGAGATCTATTACTGTGTGATACATTGCAGCAGTGCTGGTGTCTGGAAGGCTGTTTTCTCTTTGTCTTTCTTTCATTACTGGATGGTTTGGACTGAGAGATCGAGCCTGGGCTTCTTCCAGACTCATGAGCTTCATGGGCCCACACTGTGTGCTGGCAGGCAAGGTGGCGTACTTCTCCCCACAGGCCATGCTAGGGCCTACAAAACCATAAAAACCAGTGTGAAGCATTAGCATATCATGAGCAGTAAACAATAAAAAGACCACAATCCTGCATAAACACATAAGGTTCTCTCTGGGTTCGATGCCCAGCTCATTTAAATTGTATTTAATAGTGTCATTTCATGATAATAATCCTATTTTCATCAACCATGCTCATTGGAAATACATGCCTTTGCATATATGTTTGTGAAATTTATAATACGTTCCTAAGGATGCGTTTCGTTGCACGTTTCAGATGACAAATCCATTAGAGGGCGCTGTTTACATTTGTGCAAGTCTATATAATATGTTACTTTAGGTAAGTTTTGTTATGTGTTTCAAACACACATCATTCTTGTGAATGTCAATGAAAATTGCAGGGCTTGTTATACAGTGAACCTTCGAGCTAAACTCTTCGCTAAACCCAACCAATAGTGTTTCAAAAGCAACTGTAAGGGAAAAGTGCACTGTGAACACATAGTTTAACCTTGATTTTACATTGCTTTTAACTTTTTGTGCAAGCATGCTTCACTGGACTTGAACTTGAGCACTCTGCAGCACAAATACAACACCATACAAGGTGAGCTACTGAGCAAACTGACCATGCAAAGTCAGGCAAATTGATTAATTCATAGATATCATTAAGTTGTTCTATGGAATTTATTTGGTTTTGTGCAATAACTGTAAAAAAAGATCCTTTATACATCAATATTATGTCCCTGTAAATATCATTAGTGTGAAAAGAAACAATAGTCGTTAGTGTCATATTGCATCGTAGCATTAATTTCAACTCAAACCTGCATAAAAACATACGTTTTTATGATTTTACAAAAATGTAGGCTGAGGTATGCATTTCTAATGAGCCTGTGATGGTTTTTAATCATACTGTATCTACTCAACATTTTCAAAACGCATTGGCTGGAAAGACAAATTTGTTATGGCCTACAAATCCATAAAAAAACTGTCTGAAGTATTAGCATATTATGAGCAGTAAACATTAAAATTAGCTCAATCTTGTGTAAACACATCAGGTTCTCTCTTGGTTCTATGCCTAGCTCAATAAAATGGTTTTAACAGTATAATTTAATGATAATGATCCCATTTTCATCAACCATGCACATCGGAAATACATGCCTCTGCCTGTATGTTTGTAAAATGTAAACTACCTTCCTCTGGGCATGTTTCGTTGCACGTTTTAGATCACAAATCTGCCTAGAGGGCGCTGTTTATATTTGTGAAAATCTAAAATTACTTTAAGTATGTTTTCAAACACACTTTGTTCTTGTGTACGTCCATGAAAAATGCATGGCTTGTTATACAGTGAACCACTGAGCTAAACCCTTCCCTTAACCCAACCTATTGTGTTCCAAAAGCAAACATAAAGGGAAAAGTGCACTGTGAACTACCTTGATTTTGCATTGCTTTTAACCATTTATACAGCAATGCTTCACTGGACTCAAAGCTGAGCACTCTGCAGCACAAAAACAACACCGTACAAGGTGAGCTACTGAGCAAACTGACCACGGCAGAAAAGTGTCCATATGGAGATAGACAAGTCAGGCAAACATATTCAACAATAAATCATAGACACTATTAAGTTGTCCTGTGGTATTAATTTGGTTTTGTGCAATAACTGTCAAAATAATCTATTATAGGTCGATAATATATCCCTGTAAATCTCATTAGTGTGAAAAGAAACAATAGTTGTTAGCCAATAGTCATTTATTTGACATAAAAATGGTAGACGTTGAGCCTGTGTTGGTTTTCATCATACAGTATGTACTCAGACGGTTTATGGACGGTAAGCCTGTGTTGGCTTTTATCATACAGTATCTAATCAACAATTTCAAAACACAGTGGCTTGAGATGATATGCAGTGAATAATACACCTTTAGCACTTCAACAAAAACACAATTGCATGCGTGCAGCCATTAGCGGTACGCTTTTTTTGTATGCAACATGCCTATTGTTTTGCTGTTACATTTTTGGCTGCAGACCTCATGCTATTGTGTTTACACCCCACTCCAAATCCCCATTTCCTGACTTTATCATAACAGTCATCACAAATTGCACATGCAAAGAAATGTACGACATATTATTAAATTTAGATTGTTTTAAGGACAACTTTATTTTCAACTGATAATAAGAACTATAATAATAATAATAATAATAATAATAATAATAAACTTTAATAACAATAATAATAAAACAACAACAACAACAATATTAATAATAATAATAACTATAATAATAATAAACTATAATAACAATAATAAAAAACTATAATAATAATAATTATTACAGTTTTATTATTATTATTATTATTAGTAGTAGTAGTAGTATTGTAGTTATTATTATTATCATTATCATTATTATTATTAGAGTAATTATTATTATTATTATTATTATTATAACTATAATAATAATCATAATAATAACTATAATAATAATAATAAGAAGAATTATAATAAACTATAATAACAATAATAATAAAAATACAATATTAATAATAATAATATTAATAATAACAACTATAATAATAAACTATAATAATAACAATAATTATAATAGTAATAATAAAATAATAATAATAATCTATAATAATAATAATTACTCTAATAATAATAATAATAATGATAATAATAATAACTACAATACTACTACTACTACTACTACTACTACTACTAATAATAATAATAAAACTATAATAATAATAATAATTATAATAATATTAATAACAAATATAATAATAAACTATAATAACAACTATAATAATAACAAAAAACTACAATAATAATAATAATAATAATAATAAAAAAAAAAATATATATATATATATATATATATATATATATATATATATATATATATATATATATACATATACATATATATATATATATATATATATATATATATATATATATATATATATATATATATATATATATATATATATATATATATATATATATATATATATATATTTAACTTTAATTGTTTCAAATCTAATTTTGTATTAGTTGAAAAATGTGTCCGCTGACATCCATAGGAAAATCTCATCACCGGTTTCAACATGCTTCAAAATATTTTGTTTTGTGTTTAACAGAACAAGAAAAAATTTTCCACACCAATAATAGATAAGTAAATAATGGCAGAGTTGTAATTTCGGGTGAACTATCTTTTTAAGCAAAATGATTGTGTAGCCGTGTTGCGTTCTCAAGAATGTAATTGCATTCGCACTAATATTACATACTTTATTTCTAATCAGCGCACTCATAGGCAGATTTCTTCTGTGAGTGAGTATAAATTCAGGGCATAATGGAGCAGCTTAAATAGGCTGTGGTAAAACAAACACATGTCCCCTGATCAAATTATCACAAGCTGTGGAAGACTGTGGATGGCTTTCCACTGAGCATAGGCTGCACTCAACCCAAATGTATGCTAATTACCTAAATGAGCTGCAATTTCCAATTACTGTATATCCTGTTTTAATTCATTCAGCGTGGATACAGAATACCCAGATGGCTTACATATCAAATAAAATCTCATCTCAATGCTGCTTCTACTCTCATTTAAACATTACTTTAGAATATGCTTCTTTAGTGACTATGCTAACAAAAATCTGTCATCTTTATTGCTCCAGTTACTCTTAGCTAGGCCCACATGAAATCTACGCCCGCAGAAATCCGCAGATTCAATCTGTTTATTTCTTTATGTAAATATCTGTAAATATATATTTATTTAGTCTTATATTAAATTTGGTCCCACTTTAAATTATGTGGCCTTAAATAACAACAACAACAACAACAACAACAATAATAATAACAACAACAACAATAATAATAATAATAATAATCATAATAATAACAATTATAATAATAATAATAAAACTAATAATAAAAATATAATGATAATAATAATAAACTATAACATTAACAATAATAATAATAGTAATAACAAAATAATAATAATAATAAGTATAATAATAAAAATAATAATAAATGATTATTATCATATTATTATTATTATTATTATTATAGAATAGATTATTATTATTATTATTATTTTGTTATTACTATTATTATTATTATTATTATAGTTTATTAATATTATTATTATCAATATAGTTGTATTATTTTATTATTATTATTATTATAGTTTTTGTTATTATTAATAATAATAACAAAAAATATAATAATAATAATAATAATAATAATAATAATAATAATAATAATAATATTAATAATAATAAAAGTATTTTAATAATATTAATCATTATTATAATAACAATAATAATAAATATAATAACAAAAATAATATTAACAATATTAATAATAAACTATATTAATAATAATAATATTAATAACAACAACAACAAAATTTTCACAACACACATTGACAGATATAATTTTTTTTTCACATAATTCTTCTAAAAAACAGCTGTTAATTATTATTAATTCATGTTAACTAATGCATTAACAAACACTAACTAATATAACCTTGTTGTTTACTTATGGAAATGTATATAAATATATATTTATTCAGTTTTTAAATTATTTTCAGTAATGTTATGGAATAATATACAAATGTTTATTCAATCTGTTTACAATACAGTTAGAATAGTAATACTTTCTCTCTATAAGAGGATATATTAAACAAAAGACTGATTTCATACCAGATTTTATTAAAATATCTAATTAGATTTGCATCGTGAACCTTAAATACAAGATAAATGCTTTTTTTCTTTTTTTTTCTTTTTTTTTTACAAGATTCTGTGCAGAAACAGCAAAACACATCTGCAGAATCTGTGTGGCCCTAGCTATGAACAGAAATTTGTCAAATAAAAACTCTCCGGATTTATGTGGAAAGATTTTAGGAGTATCATAACTAAAACTTAATATATGAAATAATATATAAAATATTTTTAATTGGTATTATGTTTAACTTGTAACTATGTTTTCAATAAAATAGATAGATGTTTGAAGTAGATAGATGTTTACAATGAATAGATAGAATTATCTATTTGATAATCTATTGATTATCAAATAGATCAGTTTTATTTGATAATCAAAGCAACTCTCTCATCTAATATATCTACTAAAGGACAGAACATAAATAAATAAATCATATGAACATTTTCATATCAGTCGATAATATTACTGTAATTAATTTAAAAACGGAAAAAATATAAATTTACACACATTTACACAAGTAAATAAACAGACTCAATGATGGGCTAAAAATCTGCAGACTTCTGCACGTGCAGATTCCGAGTGGGCCTACTCATAGCTAATGGAATGCTAGCTGTACCGTCTCTGGCCTTTGAAGGCTGAAACTCCAGGTTGAAGATCTGCTCGGTGTGATTGAGGATGAACTCCACAACCGACTGCTGGACCCGAACTTCTAGAAATGCGATATCTCCATTGCAAGAGGGCACCTCCACCTCCTTGGAACTACAGCAAAAGACAAAAGAGAAGCTAGAAAAGCATGTTCATGGTAGTAGATTATAACAATTAAGATAATAAATACAAAATAATTCAACCCAGGCTCATGCTGAATATGTACTCCTATATATATTTCTGAAGAGCGACAACTACATCCCAAGAGCTATATTTATTTGCAGTTTTTGTTTTCACGAATCCACCAGAGGCCGCTGGGTACGCTTTTTCAGATCTCAAATTTCTCTCGCGAGTGCTATTCATGCCTGCTGTTAAATCCACCAGAGGCCGCTGTCGACTGACAGACTGACCAATCCCCTCCACCCTTTCCCTTCCCTAAACCCAACCAATAGTGTTTTTAAAAGCACTAATTGATCTGCCCACTCCCTTCCCTAAAACCAAACGACAGTTTTAAAAAAACTGCAATCCAAACTGCAATCCAAAAATCCAGAAAAAGCAATCCAGAAAAAGAAAAGCCCTCGCCTGATTTTTACCATGTTTTCAGATTTTACCATACTCCCACCCTGTTATTTACTTGTTTATTTTATTTTATTTTATTTTGTTAGCTTTTGTTTTTGTCTTAACCGCTTTCTGGAACAGTTCTTCACAGGACTCTAACCCTATCATCGCGGTTAACTCTGCTCTGTGTCTCCAACCTACATGGCGAGCTACCGGGCAAACTGGCAACAATGGAAAAGCCTTAAAGAGATCTCTCCAAAAAAGATGAAAATTTTTACATGAAGGGTCCATATTGGTACCTTAAAGGTACATTTTAATTAGGTACATTTTTAATTTGGGTACTAATATGTACCTTAAGGTACTACCGTGCACTCTATAGGTACAAATATGTATCTTTTGAAAAGGTACTGCACCAGTGACAGCTCCCATTCCTTTATTTCTGAGGGCCTACTCACACTATGCTATCCGAACCGTGCCCAGGCCCGTTTCCCGGATCATTTGAGAAGTGTGAGTGACTGAATTGGGCTCAAGCATGGTTCACTTGGCCGACCCTGGCCTAGTTGGAAGAGGTGTGCCTGAGCGCGGTTCACTGAAAGCTTGACGTGACTTTTAAGGGGCTGTTTCATATGTGTTTATTAATTATTCTTACTGTTCAGTGAACGCAAACTGCCATAGTTTATTAAAGATGCAAACCCCTCACTGCACGACAGCTGCGCGCCTTCAGCAGACCTCATTCCTGCAGCACGAGGGCTTTATGATTGTTTATGAGCACCAAAAGGGGCGGATCTGTTCGGCGAAATATCTGACTGTGTGTCACCACATCCCTAAGGACTGTTTGGCGAAATATTTGACTGCATGTCACTGCATATCAAACCGACTGAAACGATATAACTAGAGAAATCTCCACTGTGCTGCTGAGTGAGAGCGCTTCTCACTGAACAGCGCAGCATCGATGATGTAAACGTGTCCAGGCCCGATTGTGGTGTGAGTGCGGGCCGTCGGGGGAGACGGGAGGGGGGACAAGCGTGCTTTGGCCCGGTTCGAGGCAACTGTACATAGTGTGAGTACGGCCTGAGAGTGTACAGTACTATGGATGTCACTAGCTATGGTTCCATTCACCTGTTTTTATGTGCATTTTGAATTATGGCATAAAACATGTCTTATGGATACACCAAAATGCGCATACATTTTTAAAATAAGCATTAAAACCATATGCGCATGACTGAGTAGGATAAACTGTTTATGCGATAAGTAAAAATGCGCATAAACTAAGATGGAAACACTTTTACTGCATAAATTCTTGCATGCGCATGAACAAATTCATGTGAGTTTGTTATGATAAAAATAGGTGCGAAAAACAGCAGTGTTGCCAAATTCAGATTTACCTGGTCAGTCTATTATTATTATTATAACCTCACAGAACTATCGTAGGCATTAATTGCGTGTCTTTTCGTCTAAAGTAATTTATTATATAGGAAGAAGATTCATGCAGCTTCTCCTACCGCACCAAAATTTTGTTTTCTTTTTGATATTTGGCTGCAGTTAATAAGGAAGTGACGATTTTTCTTCTCTTTGACTCACTGGATGGAGATGCTGCTTTATTTGCGAATGTTTTATGCGATATTCTAGTTTTGCGCATAAATTTAAATCACATCTTTGGATGGACACAGCTAACGGCTGCTGGAATGGCATCTGATGAGTATGTGCTGGATAAGTTGGCGGTACATTCCACTGTAGCGACCCCAGATTAATAAAGGGACTAAGCCGAAAAGCAAATGAATGTTGAAAACCGGTAACCATTTACATCCATGGCAGGAAAGTCAAATACTATTGAAGTCAATAGTTACCAGTTTCCAACTGTCTTGTTTTGTGTTCAACAGAGGAAAGACATTCATAAACGTTCAGAACCACTTAAATGAGAGTAAAAGGAGAAGAAGTTTCAATTTTTGGGGGAATGAATTCTCTCTTTTATATGTGGCGCTGTTATAGAAGATGATCAATAGGAACAGTTTAAAGTAGACAATGGAAAATGTGTGTAGACAAAAAATATAAAGCTCACCGAAGTAGATTAGGAGCCCACACCAGGGCAAGATTGCGAGCATGCATGTTGGTTTGGTGGCTGAGGGTGGCTAAATACGCCAAATGTTTAGTGAGGTATTCCAGCGTTCTGAGGGGGGAAAAAACATAAAGACATTGACATTTATGTACAGCTGAATACAAAATATTAGTCCTCCTGTGAAATTTTCATTATAAAAATCCAAGTGAGTTTAACAGAGCAAAGACACAGCATTTCCTATAGTGTTGTGTGCCTTATTTAATGTCCTATTTCTGTTAATTTGGTCTAACAACAAAAAAAAAATATTATGAATTAAAAATGAATAACAGTTACGGGTACAGTATTATTAGTCATCTAAAGCAGAAGTTCTCAACTGGGGACCCACATTTTTACATGCTCATCAAGCGCGACCTAAATTTTTAGGAACTATAATACAATTTTAGGAATTCTACTTAATTTGTATTTATTTGTTAACATAAACAAGTAATGACAGATCATAAGAAATTCACCAAGACTTACAAATAAACACTATTGTATTGCTGTCGTTTACCAAAATGGATCAAATTATAGAAATATTACAGAGTAAAAACGACAAATACTGTTGATAATAAACTGTTAATAAAACACGTTTTCTAGTTTCTAAATGTTGCTTTAATTTAGAAGGTTTCATGCTCTCTTATGAGAGCACCTCACTACACATGACACTGAGGCTTTAAGTCTTTTTTGTTGTCAATATATATATATATATATATATATATATATATATATATATACATATATACATATATATATATATATATATATATATATATATATATATATATATATATACATATATATATATATATATATATACATATATATATATATATATATATATATATATATATATATATATATATATATATATATATATATATATATATATATATACTTTACATATTCAGGGTCGTACTTGCACTTCAACATATTTGTTGCAATAATTAAATGAAATTTCTTATGTCAAACAGTAGGGTTGTCGCGCATGCATTTCAAAATAAAAGTCTGGTATAAGCAAAATAAGTAAAAAATTTTACTTTTGTTGTTTTTTTTTTAACCAAACACTCTGCAACCCACTAAAAATGTTTTTCGCGGCCCACCAGTTGAGAAACACTGCTCTTAAGAAATTATTTATTTGATTGACTAAAGAACAAACCACTGTTGTTTAATGATTTGACTTACTTACTCACTAACTCACTCCCAGGGCCATTTATATCAAGGTTGATATTTAGCCGCACCTTATTAGTGTTTGGTAACATCTAGTTTTTATGAGGTGGCTTGTTATCCTAATGCTCAACTCTCAACCTGGTGGACCAGGACATACACTACGCACAATTTAGTTTATTCGATTCCCCTATAGCGCATTTTTTTTGGACCGTGGAGGAAACCAGAACACCTAGAGCAGTGGTTCTCAAACTTTTTTCATCAAGTGCCACCTCAGGAAAAAAATGGTCTCTCCAAGTACCACCAAAATGAGCAGTATTGAACTAGAGTAGCGTAGTAGGCCCAGTAAAGCAGCTACAACTCTGCACAGTAAAAAAAAAAACATGGCAGATTACCTCAGAAATATAGGCTATTTGTCATATTGGCATATTCTATACATCATTTTTGATAAATTTTGAAATGTGTGTAGCATGTACATGACATATTTCATTCCTCCGCGTACCACTAGAAGGAAGCCTGCGTACCATAGTTTGAGAACCACTGACCTAGAGGAAACCCACGCCAACACGGGGAGAACATGCAAAGTCCACACAGAAATGCCAACTGACCCAGCTGGGACTTGAACCAGCGACCTTCTTGCTGCAAGACGACAGTGCTAACCCCTGAGCCACCGTGCCACCAAAAGTTACAAAGTTTTTTGGAAAATGTTGTGCCGCTGTAGTTTAATCCTCCACAGCACAATGGAAATAAGCAGCAAGAAAAGCGATTGTACTGTAATGATGTTTTTGTGAACTACAGGTCAAATGATTCATGGGAAAGCGTTCATGTTGATTCACAAGAGTGAATGGTTCATGAAGGAGACTTTTACTGAGAGATCAGGCCAATGTCAGTCAATAACAAATGAAATATTCACTGTTAGGGTATTCTGTCAAATTGGAAAGAAATTACATATAGTATGCTTGAACAACACAAGAGTAAATAAAGAAGCCACTTATGTGACCCCGGACCACAAAACCAGTTTTACAGCATGTTGCACAGGTGAAGTTTACAGGTATGGGTCAACTTTACTGATTTGGGGTAGCGCAGTGAGTAGTGTTGTTGCCTCACAGCAAGAAGGTTGCTGGTTCAAGCCTCAGCTGAGTCAGTTGGCCGTGTTGGTGCCTTCGGGTGCTCCAGTTTCCCCCACAGTCCAAACACATGTGCAATGGGTGAATTAAATAAGCTAAATTGCCCGTAGTGTATGTGTGTGAATGGGAGTGTATGGGTGTTTCCCACTGATGGGTTGCAGCTAGAAGGGCATTCGCATAACTAAACATACGGATAAGTTGGTGGTTCATTCCGCTGTGGCGATGACCCCTGATAAATAAAGGGACTAAGCCGAAAAGAAAATGAATGAATGATATTGGCCGTCAGTATCGATCAAAAATAACCATATCAATGCGTCCCCATATTCCAGAATTTTAAATATTGTATCTCAGTTAACTATTGTATAATCCTATTTGTTCAGCTTTCGCATGACACACACATCTCAGTTTCCAACACCCAACCCTTTCTTTGGTATTTTATTTAATTTTATTATATCATATTTAACCATCTTGGGACAAAAAAAGGTGGACTGTACCTGAAGTGTGACTCGGGAAGCTCTTTTATGGCACTCCTGATGTTTCGCAGCTGCTCCTGCTCCTCTTTAACTGACACTGCATGCTTTGCACAAACACAGACATTTATTAACAATGAAAGCTGCATGCTGGAAAACAGTGTTTTCTACTGTTTATAGAGAGAGGTGTCTGGCTGCAGACCTGGTGCAGTGCAATCTGGGCTGCATCCAATGCTTTGTAATGGGTTCACCTAACCCCACCCCTAACCCTACCCGTCACAGTGATGTCACTAGCTCCATTTGAGTGCATTGTGTCTGACATTGCATCGCTGAGTGATGCAGTCTCAGCTTGCATCATAAAGGCTGCATCCAGATACTACTGTTTATAGATCAGACATGTATCTGCCGTAGACAGTATAGAAAAAGCAAAACTAAAAGCTAAATGTTAAGTATGTGATGAAAAAACGTTCATTTTTGAGAGATCTATCCCTTTGTCTGAAAAACGTAATGCTTTATCGAACTTGTCTCACACTTATGAAACATCACACTGTTCATAATAATGTTGTTGATTTAATTAATAATTCTGCTGTTAGCAAAAAACTATTTAGCATGTTTATCTGCTTTGACAATCAGCATAGAAACAAAGGTGACTTTAACAGCGAAAGCATTTAAGATAAGATACAAGCAGCTAATTTTTTTTAAGCGAAGATTTTTAGCATTTCTTTAATTTACCAACCCTTAAATCTTTCCATATTCATATCAAATTATTTTATCTTCTGAAAACAAAGATATTTGTAATAAATCTGGGAGATTTACGATCAGTAAATATTAGGGCTGTCAAAATTAGCGCGTTAACGCACGTGATTAATTTGAATATTTAACGCCTTAAAAAAATAACGCAAATACCGCAGCTGCAGTTTTTTTTATTTCCTGTTGTGGCCGACGTGTGTTCAGGGCCGGCGAGTCCATAGACGCGACCAAGGTGGCTGCCTAGCATAACTAAAGGCTCACTTCCCTATTTCAGTTCGAACCCGGGGAACTGATAAGATTTGCTTTAACGTAGGGCATACTGGCTGTTTGACTTATGAAGAAGGGAACTTAGGTATGAAGGCACCAGTCCCAGAAGACTGTAGACCAGAGTCATCCAGTGGGGGTACCTTCTTACATACAGAGAAGGCTTTTGGCGTACAGTACAGTTCACAGTGGTGAGTAAGTCTCTGATAGCCTGTAACAAACCTTAGAGCGCTGTGATAGACGGAGTTTAAAGGCTGAAGACATTTGGTTGAGGCATTCATATATAAAACATTCCCATAGCCAATCAATGGTGAAAATGTTGCAGACACCAAATGTTTGCGAGCTTCAAGAGAAAAGCAGGATGCATTTCGATGGTAAAATTCAAGCTTAACTCTCAATTTTCGAACCAAATTTACTACGTGTTCTTTGAAAGAAAGCTCCTGATTGTGTAGAAAGCCTAAATACTTATAGATGGACACAAAATTAATTTGGTAAAAAATTTGGACTAGAAAAAAGAAAAAAAAATATAAGTAAAAAAAAAAAGCATTTTTTGCAATGTAATCTCAATTTATATCCTACTGTTTGTACACCTCGTTTACAAACTGTTTGTTTTCCCTCGTTTACATGATTGAAAGTTTGCTTGTTTAATGTTTAATTGTTTAACTTGTAGTTACATTTGCTATTTAAGACAATGACATTCAAACACTTTAAAAACAAAACCTCTTAACCTGATTCAGACTTGTTATTCTATTCTATTCTATTCTATTCTATTCTATTCTATTCTATTCTATTCTATTCTATTCTATTCTATTCTATTCTATTCTAATGTATACTGTAAAAAATGCTGGGTTCCACACAAATCCTTAATGTTATCCCAACACAAACCGATTGAGTCAACCTAATCATTTTTACAAAATTAAGTGGATTGAACATAACGGGCCCTATTAAACATCTGGCGCAATGTGGTGCAAGGCGCGGCGCAATACTCTTTTGGTACTTTTAGCTCGGCGCAAGGGTCAGTTTGAGGTGTTGCGCCACATTGTTTAAATAGCAAATGCATTTGCGCTCAAATGTGCGCCCATAGGCGTTCTGGTCTAAAAAAGCAGGCGTGTTTTGGCGCATTGCTATTTTGAAAAAACTGGAAATAGTCTGTTCTTTAGACCAGAACAAAGTCGGTCTATTGTCTGGCGCAAAGTGCGCCTGGCTTACACACTACACACAAGATGCAGAGCAATACGCAAATATCTTTACATATGAAAAGTTTATAATATCTTAAGGATATATATATATATACCTACATGAAGATTTAAAAACCACTGCCTTACTTTCTTCATCTCGGGAGGCTTTTTCAGTTCATTCAATTTGCTTTTGTATAATGTTATTATTATTAGCTGTATTATTTATTATATCCATATTTATATTTGTTTTATTAAAAACAAGCTTAGATTTTTAGATTTTTTCCACCTGTCAAATTTTAGACCATATGGGGCATGGCAGGTGTATTTGGAAATAACTCAGTATTTTGACCACACTTGGTTATTATTGTTCATTTATTCGTTTGCTAGAAATCAGAACTGAATTTAAAAATAGTTTTTAACCAAATCTTTGCGCTTAACAAACGAAATTATTTATAGGCTAATTGATGCCTGTGCGTAAAGCTTTCCCTATCCACGAGAGCAAAAGCGAAAGTGAACTTACTTTACGTCAAAATGCGCTTATGGCGCGACACAGCTGGCTCTTAAAGGGATGGGAGATGAGGCTTTAATTGGTTTTTTCTCAAAACACGCCTATAACTCATTAAGAAAATAAACTCAACCCTCTGCGCATGGACTGTCAAAATAGAGCCCAACATAATTAAGTTGTCATAACAAACATCTTATGATTTGTGATGTTTTAGCTTATTTTAAAAAAGTTGTTTGAACAAGAAGCAAAAATAATTTTTGGAGTGTTTTCTATTCTATTCTATTCTATTCTATTCTATTCTATTCTATTCCAGCCCACTCCTTTTCCCCACTCACACAACTTACTGTAAATTTGCTGTAGAGTTCATAAGTGAGAAGCGGGTTGGGCAGCTCTCTGAAGTACAGCTTACATAAAGAGCCCACGCAGTGGATATCCTGAAGATACACTTCTTTAGTGAGGTCAGGACAGAGTTCAGAGCTAAACTCCTGTCTGAATATACACACACAGAGAGGAACACATGTTTACTACAAAGAAAATGATGGTAAAAATGCCTTAAGTCAAGTAGCATAAACATTTCCAGCATACTAAAGTATTGTATGCGTGCAGTGTTGGGTAAGTTGGGTTAAAACTCATCTCTTCAGCCATCACCTGAAGCCTTCAATACCAGGACCCCACCACAGGACAACCTCGAAACATTATGCAATTCTGAGAGTGTACTCAAACTAGGCTATCCAAACCATGCCCAGGTGCATTTGACCCCCATTTCTCAGTGCTCCGAATCTTGCATGTTTGCATGTTCTCCCAAGTTCGCATGGGTTTCCTCCGGGATGCCCCGGTTGCCCCCACAAGTCCAAAGACATGCGGTATAGGTGAATCGGATATGCTAAAACTGTCCCTAGTGTATGTGTGTGAATGAGAGTATAGGTGTTCCCCAGTGATGGGTTGCAGCTGTATCCGCTGTGTAAAACATGTGCTGGATAAGTTGCCGGTTCATTCCACTGTGGAGACCCCAGTTAAATAAAGGAACTAAGCCGAAAAGAAAATGAATGAGTGAATGAATCTTTCTCAACTCATTGTTTCTTAAGCATGGATGATGTACTTTATTTGATCTAATTATTATGCAGAATATCCAGATAATAAAAAGGCTCTGCTACTTTTCTAAAGCACGTGAAATTATCTTGATGAATATAAGCTTTAGTTCAAAATTACAATTGTTATGCTAAATATATTTGTATATTTCTACCTCTCTGAATTGATTAATACAAATCAACTGTTGAATGTACTTACAGTATTTAAGGCAAATGCATTATAAGCAACTATAATTAAATTTCCCGGAAATAAACAGTAATTCATTTATTCTAAATTTCAAGTCATTTATTTACAGTAGTTACTAATTACACCCAATACTGAGTGTATGCATGTAGGGTTTCAAACAAAACTGTCCGACCTGAGTTTCTGGATGTTAGATGTGATTCCTGAGAGTCTGTAGATTCCGTCCACAATCCCATGTTTCTCGATGAACTCTGCACAGGTCTTCAGAACGTGAGGAACTGGATGGAGGGAAAAAGCAGGACATTTATGGATGCATTCAAATATATTCAAACAGAGTAAAGGATTCGTTTATGCCTGTTATGATTGAGCCTCTGTTGTGTTAAAGCAGGGGTCACCAACCTTTATGAAACTGAGAGCTACTTCTTGGGTACCGATTAATGTGGAGGGCTACCAGTTTGATGAACACTTCTCAAATAACAAATTTGCTCAATTTACTTTTAATTATAATTTGTTTTTGGTAATAATTAATGATATTCATCCATGTGAAGATACTGATCATGGTAATGATTCTCACAAAAGTTATCAACAATGATTTAACAGGGTAGGAAATACCCTGTATTTAATGTATCAGTGTGCAACACTTTATTTTTATATATCTCTGCAAATATTTACATTTTAAATGATTACTTCTACATTAGATGAAGCTTACTTGTAAGTGGCGCTATGGTGAGCTATTTTTAGAACAGGTCTGCGGGCAACACATGTGATCCTCGCGGGCTACCTGGTGCTAAAGGGTTATGTCACCCAAAAGCGAAGATTTTTAGCATTTCTTTAATTTACCTACCCTTAAATCTTTCCATATTCATAACAAATTATGACAAAACAAATCTTCTGAAAACAAATGTATTTGTAATAAATCTGTGAGATTTTTGTCTCTACATTGGAAATCTGTTGAAATACAAATTTAGACGATAGATAAATATGAAACTAATTATGACCCTTGCTGTCTATAGAGGATGAGAGAGCTCCAGGATTTCATCTAAATATCTTAATTTGTGTCTGAAGATGAATGAAAATTTCTGGGATTTGGAACAACACGAAGGTGAGAAATTAACAGAATTTCCATATTTGGGTGAATTGACCCTTAATAATAGCCTAAATTACCTATTTTCGTTATATTATGATCAACTACATTTACAATAATCCAACAAACTAAGATATTTGTAACATATCTGTGAGATTTTTGTCTCTCCGCTGGAATACAAATTACAGTAGGACGATAGCTAAATATGAATCAGGAGTCTTCCCCACCACAATATGATCAACTCATGCCATTTAAGCTTTTATAAAAGAGTTAGTTCACCCAAAAGATTAAAATCTGTTATTAATTACTCACTGTCATGTTGGTTCCATTCACTGAGACTCTTGTTCATCTTCAGAATGCAAGTTAAGACATTTTAGATGAAATCCTGGAGCTCTCTCGTCCTCCATAGACAGCAATGGATCAAGACGTTCAAAGTGCAGCATAGAAAAGGATTCAAAAACAATGTCAAAACAGTTCATGTGACTTCAGCTGTCATCATCCGAAGCTCCAAGAACACTTTTGTGCACCAAAAACAACAAAAAATGACTTTGTTTGCTTTTGTCTTCTTCTCACAACAGTTCAGGGTGTGGTTTTACTATGTATTACTACTGTTGCACAACACGCAAATGCATATTACCTGTGGTAAATGCACACTCTAATCTGACACTAAAGAAAAAGGTAAACAAAGTAGTTTTTCCCACACAAAAGTGTTGTTAGAGCTTCACATTATTATAGCTGAACCACTGAAGTCACATGGACTGTTTTGACAATGTTTTTCATGGACCCTTGCTGTCTATAGAGGATGACAGAGCTCCAGGACTTCATCTAAATATCTTAATTTGTGTCTGAAGATGAATGAAGATTTCTGGGATTTGGATCAACATGAGGGTGAGAAATTATTAACAGAATTTTCATTTTTGCGTGAACTAAACATTTAATAAAAGCCTAAATTGCATCTTTTCATCATATTATGTTCAAGTACACTTAGAAGAAGTCAACAAACTAATATATTTGTGACATATCTGTGAGATTTTTGTCTCTCAGATGTCTACCGAAATACAAAATTAGGACGATAGCTAAATATGAATCAGGCTGATTAGTCTTCTCCATCACAATGTGATCAACTCATGTCATTTAGGCTTTTATTAAAAGGTTAGTTCACCCAAAAAATCAAAATCTGTTATTAATTACTCACTATCATGTTGTTTCCATAAACTGAGAGGTCAGTTCATCTTCAGAAATGCTAATTGAAACATTTTAGATGAAATCCTGGAGCTCTCTCATCCTCCATAGACAACAATGGATGGAGACAAATATAGAAAAAACCCAACAACACTGTCAAAACATTATAGATTACTACAGTGGTTCTATTGTAATTACACGAAGCTACAAGAACACTTTTGTGCACCAAAAACAGTAAAAATGACTTTGTCTGCTTTTATCTTCTTTTCAGCAACAGTTTAGGTTGGTTTTACTATAGATAATGCAATTGTCTATAATGTACCATTGTACCATTAGAGTCAGCAACTTAACACACAAAAAAGCATCCTATTACTCGTAGTAAACACACACCCAACCAAGACAAAGGTGAACAAAGTAGTTTTTACAGTTTTCTTTGCCACACAAAAGTTTCCATGGAGCTTTGCATGATTACTGTCGAACAACTCAATGTTTTGACAATGTTTTTGGTTGATCCATAGCTGTCTATGGAGAATGAGAGAGCTCCAGGATTTCATCTAAAATATCTTAATTTGGGTTTTATGAACAACATGAGGGTGAGAAATTTATGACAGAATTTTCATTTTTGGGTGAAACTAACCCTTTAATAAAAGCCTAAATAGCATATTTTCCTCATATTATGATCAAGTAGACTCAGTTAATAGAGTAGAAGATTAATCCACCAGATTCATATAGATCTATTGTCCCAATTTGTGTTTTGGCTGAACAGACTACCAGTGGAGCGACAGTTTGTTTTCAGAAGTTTGTTAAGAGTATGGAACGACTTGAAGGAGTAAATAAAAGAATTACTAAAAATCTGAGGTGCCTGGAAGTCTTGAATGATTCTTGAGTGCTGTTTTTCAGATTTACTGTAAATATCATTTTGTTCTCTTCAGACAAAGCTCTATTTTGGCTTCAGAAGCCTTGGATTAAAGCACTCGAGTTGTCTAGACTTTTATGATGTTGTTTTGCTGTTGTTGGTGTTTTTTGGAGCTTGGCATCAATGCTGAAATGCTTCTAAATATCATCAGGAAAAAATACATGTGTAAAACATATGCTGGATAAATTGGTGGTTCATTCCGCTGTGGCGACCCCTGATAAATAAAGCAACTAAGCTGAAGTAAAATGAATGAATGAATGAATGAATGAATGATTTGCAAATAGTTCAGAGGAATATCAAATACACATCAAAACATTTGCTCGACTCCAAGTGTTTCTAAACCTTTATGAGTTTCTTTCTTTTGCTTAACACAAAAGAAGATATTTTAAAGAATGCTGAAAACCTGTAACCATTGACTTCTACAGTATTTGTCTTCCTACTTTGCAAGTCAGTGGTTGCAGGTTTCCAGCTTTCTTCAAAAGAGCTTCATTATAGGTGAGTATTTTCATTTTTGGCTGAAGTAACTCTTCAAATAATAAACATAAATGATGTTAGTTAGTAAATAAACCAAAACAAAGATTACACTTTAACACATTTGGGCAAAAAAATAATAAATCAGATATTTTCTGATTATCTTTTTTTTTTGACATCTTGCCATAAAAATGGGGCCATCAAAATGCTTCTCAAGATACACAACCATCATCACGAACAATAACAGACGCTGCATGCCAATTTTGAGTTCACTTGGACAAACTACACTGCAGTCAAAGCCATTGTCATGTTTTGTTGTGTTGAGCGCTGCATGTGTCCTTAATTTGAACCCTTACACTGTCCAAAAATATCCCTAAATTAGCCGTTTTTCTTATTTTGTGATTCATCTTTTTATTTTTTCCCATTTATTTATGCTATCGAATTGCATTACAAGACCTTGATCTTCCATCCAACAACTTTTAACCTTGAAAAGCTTGAAAAAGTGACTTTTATGAACATTTTTGATAGTTGAAAGTGATATATTGACTGGGTTGGTGTTGTATATTACTCTACAAAAGCCTTGTATTAACTATTTATATAATTATATATATATATTAATTATATTACCTTTGTTATTTTACAGATTTATTTTGTCTCTAAATTATAATTTCTTATACATTATATTATTTCAAACAACTGAAAGGTCAATAAAAGTAATTTTGTTAAACTATAGAGTTTAATTTTCAACATCAAAAGTCGACAGAGCAGAGATCAACATCCCATAATGCAATTCACAACCTTACATAAACGAAAAGAACACACAATATGGAAACTGTTAATTAACAGATATTTTAAGTGCCAAATGTGCTGTAAATTCCACAGATTCACTCACACACAGATGAATGCGCTGATTTGAAGGCATTCTCTTGGCATGCAAAAACATTTCAACATCCTCCCTATAGGATAGAAACTAGCCATGCTTTTCCCAAAAGTATTATTAGCCAAGTATTTTGGACATATTTCAACATTTGAAGTTTCAACATATTTCAAGCAATAGGTGAAATTCTGCACCCAAAGGAAATAAGTGCCAGTTTTGAAGATTAATCATGAAACAGTCACGACTAGCTGGTTAAATTCTTTAACAATGCAATGAGTCCGTGGTTACGTCATTGTACAGGAAATCCACCTCTGGTTATGATTTCAGATACTTTGTTCAGATTGGACAAATTCTCTAAAAGCGTCCTGAGAGTATTATAAAAACATAATTTGTGTGTGTGCCTTGTATTACTTACATTGTGAGGACCAAATGTGTCCGCAAGTATAGCAATAACAGTAAATTTTGACCTTGTGTGGACATTTGTGGGAAAATGACTCATAAGTCATACATACTTAAGTAATTTGATGATTAAATTTAAAAATGCAGATTGTTTTCTGTAAAGTTTGGGTTTAGGGGGATATCATATACAGTAAATATCATTACGTTTATATGAAGTCCTTATGGAGATAGCTGTACAAGTATGTGTGTGTGTGTGTGTGTGTGTGTGTGTGTGTGTGTGTGTGTGTGTGCTTGAGTGTGTGTGTGTGTGTGTGTGTGTGTGTATTACCTTGCTAAAAGAAAGTAGATGTATCATAACAAAGTGACCAGCTTGGGGTTTTATCTGTTAAAATGTCTGAGATGAGTTTGAAATCTCCAAAATATATTTATATTAACTAAAATATGAAATGTGTAAAATCTAAATGAGCTCAGGAATTTGAACCTTACAGTTGAAAAGTTATTAGCATAAGCATTAGTGGAATGTGCATTCAAGGATCTCCAATTTTGCATTATGATTTGTTTTTACATGTAAAAAAAAATGTAAAAGCATTTTTACAGTGTAATGTCAACAAAGATGAACAAATACTGTACACTGTTAGATATTTTATTGTATTTTTGAGGTAACTAAATGGCAGCACAGTTTCCAGCAAGTTACTGCAATTGCCTCTTTACAGTAAATTACATGTAAATGTGTTTTACAGTAGCAGAGCCCTGCCGCAATTTCATTTGACAGTAAAATGGCCTCACCGCAACTTATATTACCATATTGAATTTTACAGTATGACAATTTTTACAGCACCTTTACAGTAATTCATTTACGTTTTACACTAATAGTACAAAACCTTTATTTTTTTTGTATTTACTATTGAATTTAATTTAACTAAATTCCAAAAAGATGACGAGATCATGTCTAACAGTATTTTTTATAACTTATTGTTATTATATCCATTTTAAATGGTCTACAAAAAGTCATTTTCACGTATCAATCTATTTAAAATACATTTTGTGAAACAATTACTTTGATTACAGTAAAATACTGCAAATTTCTTACACTATTTTTTATAACTTATTGTTTTTATATAAATTTTAAAGGGTCTACAAAAGTCCTTTTCATTCATTAATCTATTTAAAATACATTTTGTGATCAAATTTCTTTGATTACAGTTGAATACCGCAAACTTCTTACAGTATTTTTATAACGTATTGTTATTAAATCAATTTTAAATGGTCTACGAAAGTCATTTTCTCTCATCAATCTATTTAAAATACATTTTGCGATACAATTTCTTTGATTACAGTTGAATACCGCAAACTTCTTACAGTATCTTTATAACTTATTGTTATTATATCCATTTTAAATGGTCTACGAAAGGCATTTTCATTCATCAGTCTATTTAAAATATATTTTAAGATACAATTACCTTGATTACAGTAGAATACCACAAATGTCTTATTTTTATAACTTATTGTTATTAAATCAATTTTAGATGGTCTACGAAAGCAATTTTTTATACAACGGTCTATTTAAAATACATTTTGTGTAACAATTTCTTTGATTATAGTAGAATCCCGCAAATTTCTTACAGTATTTTAATAACATTGTTATTATATCCATTTTAAATGGTTTGTGAAAGTCATTTTCTCTTATTAATCTATTTAAAATACATTTTGCAATACAATTTCTTTGATTACAGTAGAATACCACAAATTTCTTACAGTATCTTTATAACTTATTGTTATTATATCCATTTTACATGGTCTACAAAAAGTCATTTTCACTCATCAATCTATTAAAAATACATTTTGTAAAACAATTTCTTTGATTACAGTAGAATACCGCAAATTTCTTACAGTATTTTTATAACTTATTGTTATTATATCCATTTTAAATGGTCTACAAAAAGTCATATTCACTTATCAATCTATTTAAAACACATGCTTTGATACAATTTCTTTGATTACTGTAGAATACCGTCAATTTCTAATATGCAGTAAAGTTACTGTAAAAGTTTTAAAATGACCCACAATGGAGTGTATAGCTCAGTAGTGAACTAAAGAATGTATGTGGTAATTTACTGGGCATTTTTACAGTAAATAACTGTAAAACTGTGACAAAGTCTAACAAATATAATGTTGATTGTTTGTTCATGTTAGTAAATCCATGAACTAATCCAACCTTATTGGAAAGTGTGACCACATTGTAAGTAAATACTCGTGTTTGACAGTAATGCAGATTTGTTTTCTCTCGTTTTGCTCCAGTATGAGTCTCATGTAGACTACAGTACTATTACACCGTCCTTCCTTCATCCTGTCAGGCTTATTGTGGGGAAGGTGGGCCTGGGCAGGAAGTTAAAAATGGTTTGTTTGTTTCAGAGGAAACCTGACACACCCAGGCCTTGCAGCTGGTATTACTTATGACACTTCCTCTTATTCTAAAAGTCCTTTGGAAAAGCTCCCACCCAGCTCCATCACTTCCTAACCATACCTTCAGCCATGATAGCTTCAAGCTTTAAAGTTGCGGCTTTGTTTACAGGACACTAAACAGACATCTTCATTATGGGATTTTAACAACTGCGTGTTTAGCAGCCAGTTTTTTTGGTGTGATAGTCATTTCATCTCCTCCTTTCTATCATGAAAAACAAATGCTATATATAAAGGGGCTTTTCTGTCTTTACCACGTTTTCCAAATTACTTGTCCAATATTATATAAATGGGTCACGCTTTATTTTAATGTACAATTCATGATGTTAACAAACCATTAAGCTCAATAAACTATTAGTTAACTGCTTATATATAGTCATTACGATTGTAGTTGTGTTTAGATATTGGATTAGGGATTTAAAATTAGATTTACACTATAATTACTAAGAAACAAATCATTTCTTAATAAGCCAGTAGTTAATTGTGACTTAAACCGATGTGTTACTTATAACTGTATAATATAACTTTATGTGTACGTTTTTTTATATTGCAACTTTTATTTTCAAGTTTGCATGATTTACCTATTGAATAATCAAGCTTTAAATAGGACAATTATCAAAACTCTTTCACTTTCGATCGAGACGCTAATGGTCTAATCCAATTCAATGATTTATGCTAAGCTAAAAGAGCTCCTGCCAGACCCGAAGATTGGTTGATTGGATTAAAAAATGCTTAAACTATCAACCCACCAACCATCAAAGTCTATTTCCAATACTTAAAAGCTCCGCAAATGTGCAGAATTTGCCTCATTCGCATCTTCCGAGACAGACAGAGCTTTAGTGCATGATGGGACAATAGAATAGTCAAGCTTTAAATAGAAATGCTCAAAAACACTGGACATTTTCAAGCGAGATGCTAATGGTCTAATCCGATTCAATGATCTATGCTAAGCTAAGCTAAAAGTGCTCCCGCCAGAACTGGAGATCAACTGAATGGATTAAAAATGCTAAAACTAACAACAAAAATGCCATCAAAGTCTATTTCCAATAGTCAAGAGCTCCGTAAACATGCAGAATAACAACCAATCAACCAACAAAGTCTATTTCCAAAACTCATAAGCTCCACAAACGTGCCGAATGTGCCTTAGTCAAATCTTTAGCGTTTGGTGTGAACCCAGCCGAGTTGGCCAATCAGAAAAGAGAAAATGTCATGAGGCCAAAACTCTGGTTATAGTGCACAACACCACATTGTATCGAGCTTTGGAAAATTTTCACTCTGGCCAGTTTTCAGGAAGTTTCAGTTTAAGTCATTAAATTCTTGTGTGGACAAACAGCGAAATCATGTATAAAATGTGCAGATAAAAATAGCCGTGTTCATGTGGACAGAGCTTTAGTGCATTACGTAACTATAGAAGGGTTAAGCTTTAAATAGACAAATGATCAAAACACTGGACATTTTCGAGTGAGATGCTATTGGTCTAATCTGATACAATGATTTATGCTAAGCTAAGCTAAAAGTGCTCCCACTAGACAGAGAGATCGATTGAATGGATTTAGAAATGCTAAAACTAACAACAAATAAGCCATCAAAGTCTATTTTCAATAGTCAAGAGCTCTGCAAACATGAATGAATAACAAACAATCAACCAACAAAGTCTATTTCCAAAACTCAAGAGCTCCACAAACATGCAGAATTTGCCTCAGTCGTGTCTTCAGCGTTTGACGTGAACCCAGCCAAATTGGCCAATAAGAAAAGAGAAAACGTCATGAGGCTAAAACTCTAGTTATAGTGTCCACAACACCACACTGTACCAAGCTTTGGAAAATTTTCACCCTGGCCAGAGTTTTCAGAAAGTTTGAGTTTCAGTCACCCGATACTCAGTTTTGTGTGGACAAACTGCAAAACCATGTATAAAAAGTGCAGATGAAAACAGCGGTGTTCATGTGGACAGAGCTTTAGTGCATGATAGAACTACAGAATAGTCAAGCTTTAAATAGAAAAATGCTCAAAACACTGGACATTTTCAAAGGAGAGGCTAATGGTCTAATCTGATTCAATGATTTATGCTAAGCTAAGCTAAAAGAGCTCCAGCCAGACTGGGTGATCGACTGAATGGATTAAAAAAAATGCTAAAACTAACAACAAATCAACCATCAAAGTCTGTTTTCAATACTCAAGAGCTCCACAAACAGGCAGAATTTGCCTCAGTCGTGTCTTCATCGCTTGGCTTGAACCCAGCCGAGTTGGCCAATCAGAAAAAAGATAACGTCATGATATGAAAACTCCGGTTATTTTGTCTACAACATCACACTGTACCGAGTTTTGGAAAATCTTAACCCTGGCCGGAGTTTTTAGAACGTTTCAGTTTCAGTCACCAAACAGTGAAACCATGTAAAATGTGCAAATAAAAATAGCCGTGTTCATTTGGACAGAGCTTTAGTGCATTATGTAACTAAAAATAGTCACGCTTTAAATAGAAAAATTATCAAAACACTGGACATTTTCGAGTGAGATGCTAATGGTCTAATCTGATACAATGATTTATGCTAAGCTATGTGCTCCTGCTAGACTCAGAGATCGACTGAATGGATTCAGAAATGCTAAAACTAACAACAAATAAGCCATCAAAGTCTATTTTCAATAGTCAAGAGCTCTGCAAACATGCAGAATAACAACCAATCAACCAACAAAGTCTATTTCCAAAACTCAAGAGCTCCACAAACATGCAGAATTTGCCTCAGTCGTGTCTTCAGCGTTTGGTGTGAACCCAGCTGAGTAGGCCAATCAGAAAAGAGAAACATCATGAGGCAAAAACTCTGGTTATAGTGCACAACACCACAATGTACCGAGCTTTGGAAAATCTTCACCCTGGTTGGAGTTTTCAGAAAGTTTGAGTTTCAGTCATATAAAAAGTGTGGATGAAAACAGCCGTGTCCATGTGTACAGAGCTTTAGTGCATTATGTAACTATAATAAATAATAATTTCTTCATATAACCAAGCTTTAAATAGAAAAATTATCAAAACACCGGACATTTTGAAGCGAGATGCTTATGGTCTTAGTGTCCATACAACCATAGTGTACCCAGAGTGGAATATCTTTAGCCTGACCAGAGTTTTCAGAAAGTTTCAGTTTTTGTCACCCGATAATCTAAACTTTTTAGTCATTTTTTAAACAAGATGCTAACGGTCTAAATTGCAGTTTTGGTGACTGTCGCTTTAAATTTAAATGAGATTGTGCTCAAAAGTGTGTTCCCAAAAATCAATTCTGTGTACTGTTGTCTTTCTGAGATTGATTCTTCAAGGTGGTCTAGAAAGATGGATCTCTAAAAAAAAAAAACACAAGCAACAGAGTTTAACTCATCTTGCCCTCGTGAACACCATAGCTTCACATGCCAGGCCACATCATACAATTTATTTCATTACTTTACCAAAAAGAAATCATTAAAATCATTTAATGGATGATGTTTTCAGCAATGTTTTGTTCTTGTTACAGGCGGAGATTCAATGAAGGACTACTTCGAGTTCCATTGCTTGAAAGATGTGGTAAATAGGCTCAAAATGTATTAATTAAAATACTTTATTCACAAAATGAACTGCCAGGCACTTCACTGGGTCATGATCCATTTGGATGACAATTTAAAGCATGCCTATTCATGGGGTCCGCTATAAAAGCATACTCCAAATGATGTAAAATAACACAAATCTCTCTTGCTAAAGGGGGAAAATGAACCATTCTGCATCTGAGGTTGTCAACCATTGCTTTTTCTTTATCTGAGCTTTTCTAAAAACTGAAGCACAGAGACTTCACCCAAATGTGCATGACAGAACATTGCATGAAACAACATTTTAAAAACACTAAAGAGAGACCAGCTCAGAGTAAATGAAACTCTGCACATACACACGTTGGGTTGCCATGTTTTACAGAGATTTCCCCTTAGCATAATGATTTAATACGGCACAAACTGCACTCAAAAAATACTTTTACTGCTTGATCGATCTACTTATTCAAAATGAGTTGAAACAATTCTTGATATTTTGTGACAATTTAATCATTTTAAGTTTAATCCACTTAAATTTGAAAAAATGATAAAGTTTACTTAATCGATTTGTGTTGGGAGGACATGAAGGAATTGTGTGGAACCCTGCATTTTTTACTGTGTGTAGCCCAGGCTCATTGTAAATACATGCCTCAGCCTACATTTTTACATTTTGATGCACGTTTCAGATGACACATCCACTAGAGGGCGCTGCCTACATTTTTTGCGTTTTTGAATTACATTACTTGGGGTATGTTTTGCTGTATGTTTCAGATATACATCCGTTTTGCAGCACTGAACCACTGACCTAAACCCAAGCAATAGTGTTTCAAAATCAGATGTAAGAGAAAAGTGCACTATGACCATGTAGTTATACCTTGATTTTACATTACAAATACAACAAACAAAACCAAACAAAGTGAGAAATCTCAAGTGGTGCTCGCTGCAGAGCCATTTGGGCGAGCTGAGCTCCAGCGAGGGGGAGCTTGAGCTTGAGCTCCACCTTTTTTACACTTCTTCTAAGAGTGATGTCACTGGGGGTAGGGTTCGGGGTGGGGTTGGTGTACGCATTAAAACAGCTTACAGGAGGAGGAGCGAGAGCTCATGCTCCCCCTCGCTGGAACTCAGCTCTGCTCAAATGGCTCTGCAGCGAGCACCCTCTCGAAATCTTGGACACTCTTAAGATGATTTGTAGTGTTGAGCTGAACAAAACTGACCAAAATAATCCTTTATTTCTGAGTGGTACGGTACGGTGTGGTATGGTTCGGTACATTTTTATGGCTGTTTCAACTGTTAAAGGGTACCTAAAATGGCCTGTTTCCACTAAGTGCTAAAATAGGGTACGGTTCGGTACGCTTTTATGGCCGTTTCCACTGTTAAAGGGTACCTAAGAGCATATCGTACCACTTTTTTGGTCACCCTTTGCAAAGGGTACCAACTGGCCCAAAGGGTACCATAATGCAGAGCAAGACGCACAGCTGAACACTATTGGTTCACAGAAATACGTCACACGCAGAAGCAGGAGAATGAAAACAAAGGAAGCACCATTTTTAAAAACACAGCCGAGACATTACACCGTAATAATATATACATATAATAACAAGCCATGGTCGACCCAAGCTCAAACAAACCTTGACATCATCTTAATGCACAGCCACAAAGCCAAGAAGAATGAAATCTGCTGTGTCCTGTTGTTGTTTTACGTTCTCCAGAGAGCTCGCAGCGCGTCTATATTTGAAATTACAAACTTTCGACAAAGACTAAAAAATATACAACACATGGCACTCGTATACTTTGAAATGGGGAAATGTGTAACTGCCAATATGGCAAATGAAGACCCGCCTTCTAGTACAGGAGCCAATCAGCAATCGTTATATGGTGAATAAAGCCTGCCTTCCAGTACAGTAGCCAATTAGCGATCGCTATAGAATGACAATTCTCTGGGGGAGGGGCTTGGACCAGACGTGCACTACTGCAGATTTTGTGTGATAGGAACATTTAGAAGTGAAACTAAATAGACAGTCGTTTCATTTTATTGGTCATTCGTAATACGGAATTTAATCGTAAACTTGGCTAATAGTTTTGGAGAATTTGATGTTTCCCTATTCAAACAGAATGCCCGGGAATACTGCCCGAGAGGCGTTTCAAAGATGGCCGCAGAGTAAAATGACTTGCCTCAAAGGGACTTTGCTTTTGAGCTCATATTAATAACATGCGCATGATCATTGAAGTGCTCGGATATCTGATCCTGTCAGAAATCACAAAAAAGAAGCCGGGAAAAAAAGCAGCAAATGATGCTTCTGCGATCTAAAACATCAACAAACTGCCATGTTTAACTATTATCATCACCTTCTGGACTATTATGAACTCTGAATGACAGATTTACTTGTCCCCCAGAGGTTACATGTGCTGCTAAAAAATTATGAAGGCATATGCGAGGTTTTCTCTGACTGTGGGCTACGTTGTGTGTTGTTTTTGAACCCAAATAAGGACTAAATGTCTGCTGTGTGTAGATTGTCTGTAATTGGTAACATATTGAAGACTGTAAGGGTCTGTATGAGTTCAAATATGTTGCATTTATTTATTTATTTATTTTATATAATCGCAGACATTATAGTAGGCTATTTAGCACTGTCATTGATCTGCAGCTATAATCAAATTATGTTCATAAAAAGGTAAGTAATAAACATTTATACACAAGTATTTATGTGTGTAAAGCCTTTGTTTTGTAAGAAATGCTTCTTGTATGATATGTGAACGACCTGTACGGTTTTACTGTGACATTTCCTCAAGTAAAAATTACATCGTCTGAAACTTTCTGTCGGACACCACACCCACCAAAAGGGTAGCCTTTTGGCAGTGGGAAAGCAAGCTTGATAAAGGTGACCCACACCGACCTGTAACGTACCATACCTCTCAGTGGAAACGGGTCCTAATATGTCCCTGTAAATATCATTAGTGTGAAAAGGAACATAACTTGTGATCACACCGCCCCCTAGTGTTCATATTAGCTAAAATACTGCAATCAAATACAAGTTTTTACGAAAATGTAGTCGAATGGTGCATTCAGCATGGTTCACACCAATGAGATGGCGCAAATGATGCAATTCGAACAAATAACATGACGCAAATTAAGAGTTTTGCCGTTTGGCATCCACGTAACACGTAATTTGCATGAATCACTTGAGTTTTCAAAATCAAGAGTTTGCACTTGCAATGGCCGAGATTCAGTTGGTGAAACTGTGAAGACATGATGGATCTAGACCAGGGGTCTCAAACTCAATTTACCTGGGGGCCGCAGGAGGCAAAGTCTGGGTGAGGCTGGGCCGCATAAGGGATCAAATGTCATTATTAACAGTTTTAATTATTTCTTCTGAACATGAAGTGTCCTGAACATTAATAGAACATTGAGTGAAGATTATGAACAGTTCTTCTGAACATGGCATCTTTTGCCTACTTCTTGCTGCCAGAGACTTGACAGCGCTTCTTCTCACAAATCTGAACCACATTTGGCTTTAGAGCGGAAGCAGTTGAGACCCTCAGTATGGCTTGAGGATGATCATCATTAAGTCTAGACCTGTACTTTGACTTATTGAAGTCCTAGGGAAAAAAGTGGGGGAACTCACTCCAAACTTCCATTCCCTCACCTAAAAAAAGGCGTATATATGTATAAATAAAACACCCCCACCCCACTCCAGTCACATCAGTCTGTATCTACCTATAATATATATAAGATGCAGGCTGTAGCTAGGTAGGTGGCAGGCTGCAGATAGGTAGCTAAGTGGCAGGCAGGGGCGGGAACAGCTTATCTTGGTTCTGGCCGGCGCGAGTTCCCTCCTAAACACTTCCCGCCCGTCACAGCGTCTAACAAAGGGGCGGGGTGCGTGGTGACGTCACCGGCATCCCCGCCCCTTTGTTTACACGGCGGGCGGGGAATGCCAGTGACCGCTGTGTACGGATAGAATCAGCGGAGCGGGGAGCGCTCTCTCTCCCCGCTCCGCTGATTCTGTCAGTGTACAGCGGTCGGCGCGGGCCACAAAAAATTGCACTGAGGGCCGCGAGTTTGAGACCCCTGATCTAGACAGAAAGCCGTACTAGTCGATAACTTCCATAGTGCATAACGCGCAGCTAACCTCACAACAAAATCCATGCCAGCCATTTTGTAACAAAACTGTAGTGATTTAGCATCTGTTGTGAAGTGAATTTCATGCGCAAATGAAGCAAGTCAACTCAAAAAGTGTCTAATCATGCATGAACATTGAACATTATGCATGAGCTGTTGACATGGGATTGAACTAGATTTTGGTAAAAACTCAAACAACACATACATAAACATTACTGAACTACTGAAGGTATTTAATACTTTATATAAAAAGCTTTCTTTGGTGTCGGCAGCTTAAAGCTCTCATATGGAGAATGAAGTCACATGTATTGCTCAGGTGTGAGTTTATCACAGACATCAACAGAGTGTCAAAACATTGATAGTTCTGTGGGTCTCGTCTATCAAATCTGAACTTTAATTTGTATTTTCTGTTAAATTCAGCTCAGGGGATTGGCTAGGCCATTCTACAGCTTGATTTTCTTTCTCTGAAAGCATCTGAGAGTTTCCTTGGCTGTGTTTTGGATCATTGTCTTGCTGTAATGTCCACCCTGGTTTCATCTTCATCCTCCTGCTAATGTAGATGTTTGACTGAAGCAGCTGGTGTTTATTTACACTGAGTAAGGGCAGAGCGGAGCAGTGGCGCAGTAGGTAGTGCTGTCACCTCACAGCAAGAAGGTTGCTGGGTCGAGCCTCCGCTCAGTTGGCGTTTCTGTGTGGAGTTTGCATGTTCACCCTGCGTTCGCGTGGGTTTCCTCTGGGTGCTCCAGTTTCCCCCACAGTCCAAAGACATGCGGTACAGGTGAAAGGCTAAATTGTCCGTTGTGAATGTGTGTGTGGATGTTTCCCAGAGATGAGTTGCGGCTGGAAGGGCATCCGCTGCCTAAAAACTTTCTGGATAAGTTGGTGGTTCATTCCGCTGTGGATTAATGAACGAAACTAAGCCGACAAGAAAATTAATGATGAATGAGTAAGGGCAGAGAGTTTCTGAAGAACTACTGAGAGATTTCAGCTGCTGTCTGGGCTTTCCATGCCTTTCTACACCTCCCTTTCTTCATGTGTTCAGTATTTTTTCCTTTATCATTTCATTTTATTACAAATAACTTCATTTGTAAAACTGATTTTGTATTGTTTTCTTTTCATATAAGAATTACTTTGGTTGTTATCAACATCTGGTGAAGATTTCCAGTCAACAACACCTTTAGAAATATGTTATCTGAGAAAAATGGTCATGCATTCAATACTTATTTTCCTCACTTCCACACTATTTAAAAAGTCTGTGTTGGTATATTCCATAACCTCACTTTGACCATATTCTCGCAGGACGTATGAATTTCTACACTGAAATATACAATTAAAATAATAATAAATAGAATGATATATGAGCCATTTTTCCTCATGTGGATTAAATAAGTACCGTAAATAAAAAATGTTGTTCCCACATACACGTATACCCAGTATACAATGTGAAGGAAAAATCCTGATCATTTACTGTTCAGAAATTCAGCTTGACGACCTCCAGCAGGACGGATGAATGAAGGATTGTTCAAGCGAGAGGAAGATGACTAAGAAAAGCTCTCATTTTAACTTACAGGAAGTCAGTGTAGGGGCGAAGCAGTGGCGCAGTAGGTAGTGCTGTCGCCTCACAGCAAGAAGGTTGCTGGGTCGAGCCTCAGCTCAGTTGGCGTTTCTGTGTGGAGTTTGCATGTTCTCCCTACATTGGCGTGGGTTTCCTCTGGGTGCTCCGGTTTCCCCCACAGTCCAAAGACATGCGGTACAGGTGAATTGGGTAGGCTAAATTGTCCGTAGTGTATGAGTGTGTGTGTGGATGTTTCCCAGAGATGGGTTGCGGCTGTAAAGGCATCCGCTGCATAAAAACCTGCAGGATAAGTTGGCGGTTCATTCCCCAGATTTTCAAAGGGACTAAGCCGACAAGAAAATGAATGAATGAATGAATGAAGTCAGTGTACATCTCAATGGCCAGTTCTGCTTTGAACTGGTAGTAAATTCAGTTGTCATGCATTGTTTTTGATCAATGCCAAAAGGAGATGCTGAGAGTTTAAAGTAAAAGACTGTCTTTGGTGGCGTTGGTGTCCACATAAGATTTCTTAACCATTAAACAAAAATGCAAAATATTTAAGAGTAAATAGATCTTCCTGCAAGATTATTTAAAGAATTAAGAGTAAATGTATTCTGGGTTTTATTCTTTGACTCCTGAAAGTGTTTTTAAATGCAGTTTTTTCTTTTAAATTGGACAAACAGGTTAATGAATGTTACTTTGGAAATATAGCGTCACAATAAATGTATACTCTTATAACGCAAGCTAAAGGTGTATGTGGTGTGTGGAAGAGAACTTAAAGGTACAATTCACCACAAAATACATTTTCACTCAGAATTTACCATTCACTATCCTCCATGAATTTCCTTTTTTCAGTTGAAAACAAAACAAGATATTCTGATAGTTTGAAGAAAAGCAGCCACTGACATCCGTAGTAGGAACTAACAAAAACACTATGCAAATCAATGGATGTTTCCCTCCAACAATTTCTTCAAAATATCTTTTCTTGTGTTTAACTGAAGAAAGAAAGTCTTACAGGCTTGGAACAAGCAAAGGATTGCGGAATCTTCATTTTTGGGGGAACTATTACTTTAATATGAAGGAAAACCAATGGGGTAATGACTGATTTGTCACAATGTAGGAATGATTAGTATCTAGAAATATGTAGAGCACATTTATGATGCTTCTGCCTGCTGCAAAGGTCAAAACGTTAGCAGACAGATCGAAAACAAAAGTTATTCACTGTAAAACAATCTGTCAAATAACTTATGTAAAATAATAGGTCAAATAATAGGTTCTGTATTTTGTGATTAACAGGTTTTTTTTTTTCATTTATTTAAGGTTGTGAATTGTATTATGCGACCTTGATTTCTGCACTGTAGTCTTTTGATGTTGAAAATTCAACTCTACAGATTAACAAAGTGACTTTTAATGACATTTTAGTCGTTTAAAACAAAATACAAGTAAAATAGATGGAATTAAGTCTGTAAAATAACCAAAGTATTGGTTATAACAGGTTATAGTACTGTAGTTTACAGCATCAACTCACTTCAAACTATTGTAAATGTTCATTAACATCACTTTTTTCAAACTTCTGAACATCATAAGTTGTTGGAGGAAAGATTAAGTTCCCATAGTGCATAATAAAAGCAGCATCACAGAACACAGATGTATATACACTCACCGGCCACTTTATTAGGTACACCTTACTAGTACCGAGTTGGACTTCTTTTTGCCTTCAGAACTGCCCTAATCCTTCGTGGCATAGATTCAACAAGGTACTGAAAATATTCCTCATAGATTTTCTTCCATATTGACATGATAGCATCATGCAGTTGCTGCAGATTTGTTGGCAGCGCATCCATGATGCGAATCTCCCGTTCCACCACATCCCAAAGGTGCTCTATTGGATTGAGTTCTGGTGACTGTGGAGGCCATTTGAGTGCAGTGAACTCATTGTCATGTTCAGGAAACCAATCTGAGATGATTCACGCTTTATGCGTTATCCTGCTGAAAGTAGCCATCAGAAGATGAGTATGCTGTGGTCATAAAGGGATGGACATGCTCAGCAACAATACTCAGGTAGGCTGTAACATTGACAATTGGTACTAATGGGCCCAAAGTGTTCCAAGAAAATATCCCCCACACCATTACACCACCACCAGCCTGAATTGTTAATACAAGGCAGGATGGATCCATATTTCATGTTGTTAACGCCAAGTTCTGACCATACCATTCAAATGTTGCAGCAGAAATCCAGACTCGGGACCAGGCAACTTTTTTACAATCTTCAATTGTCCAATTTTGGTGAGCCTATAACTGTTAATAAGCAGTCAGACAGAAGTACCTAATAAAGTGGCCGGTGAGTGTTTATTGTAAAGTGTAGGCTTAAAATTGACACAGATCTGTCAAACTCTGGGTGACATCACACTGTTCCCAGATTAGAATTGCATTGATTATACGATTAAGGATCTGAATAGCTGTTTTTGGATCAGCCTAAGGAGGTAAACCTGTTGTTATGCTTGATATCCATCCATAATTCATAACAACACGATATTATATCAGCATCAGATAGATGTACCTGATCATAACACCACACAATAAGCCAAATCATACAGTCTGTAAGCTAAACAAATGAAGAAAGTCCCATTAAAATATCACAACTGTAACATCTCACAGCCTTTTTACATCACAAAGAGTGTGTCTTTAAAATCCAGCCCTCTTTTTATCTCCTCCTCTCCTTCCTCTTCCTCTGATCATTTCCTTTGCTCTTTATTTTCCTTAAAAGCTTTGTCTTGAGTTTTTTGTAAATCCAACCACCACAACACAACTAAACAAAGCTAAACTTTCAGATTTATTTGGTGGATTGCGCAGTTCAAATGCAGTAGTGTTCACAAAAATAATAGATAAACTAAAAATAAGTAAGCAGACCCTCTTTAAAAATGGGTGTTGGTTTATTACACGTAGCTAATGTTTACGCAGAGGCCCAGACTGGAGCGGGATCGTAATAAAGTCAACTTATTATGACTGCAGAGACTTTACGAGAAGGAAAAAAAAGGGGGGCAGCCGTTATATGAATGGCAAGAGGAGGAGTGAGTATGGAAAAGAGGAATTTACCGTCTTGTCCCGAACTCTGCAGATGTTCACTCAAGTCACAGCCGAAAGCATTGTCAGTTCCTTTCCTTTTGGACTTGAGCTTGGCAGCCTTATTCTTCATCAGGCTTCAGTGATTTATCCAGATCAGACCTGAAAATCTACCATTGGCCCCAGAACGTAGAGGAAAATGTGCTTTAAGGAAAAAAAAAATAAAAATCAGGAAGTCCGCAGTGACAAAACAAAAGAAATCATCCGCTCACATCTTGACCAAGCCACCAAAAGAGTTGGTGTGTGGGCGAAGAATTCTGGAGCGGCGCAGTAAACGCCCAGCGTCACTTCATCATCATCATCATCATCCCCTCCTCCTGCTGCTGTCCCGTAAACACTCACCCAAAACTAATCACCAAATTACCTACTTAAAATCAATGCTAAGTCTAATCCGTCAAGGTCTACATCTGGTGCTGTTCAGGAGCTCATTTCTGCTGGTGTTGAAGTGTTGAGAGGATTTTCGAAATGTCAGAAGTTTTGGTCAAAGGGAGGGCAGAGGGGAGGGGAGACCAATCACTTATTTTTTTTCTAGCGTTTTACTGAACCCCTTTCACCCATCCTCCCCCAACCATCCCGCTTTCGCTCTTCCTCCCTCCGCTTGGTTTTTTTTTTTTTTCAACAGGAAACCTGCTCTCTGCCTTCCTGAATGCTTCCAGAATACACAATTTCCTGTAAAGGGAACCTTGTTTGGAAAACAAAAACAGACTGAGAGAAGGACGCTGGGAAGAGAGAGACTGCAATATGGAAAGAGCTAGAGAGAGAGAGAGAGAGAGAGAGTGTGGAGAAAACTGGAGAACTTTACAGGCCAGATGAGAGAGGGAAAACACAAGGTTCCCGTTATCCACGGCTTGTTAGCCATTTTGAGCGTTGCTTCTTCAGCTAAAGGCACTTTTATGCCTCACTGTAAAAAATTCTGTGTTCCACATAATTCCTTCTTGCTGTCCCAACACAAATTGATTAATTGTTTTTAGAAATTTAAGTTGATTGAATATAAAACAATTCTTTGAGTGCTGATTTTTTGTTAAAACTAGCAGATTTCCTTTTCCCTCCTATTCTTTTCTTTTTGTTGATAAATGTGGATGTGGGCGGCACAGTGGCTCAGTGGTTAGCACTGTCGACTTACAGCAGGATGGTCGCTATTTCAAGTCTTGGCTGAGCCAGTTGGCATTTCTGTGTGGAGTTTGCATGTTCTCCCGTGTTGCCGTGGGTTTCCTTCGAGTGCTCTGGTTTCCCCCAGAGTCCTGCCAGAGGCCGCTGTGTACACTTCCTGAAATCTCAAATTTCTCTTATGCTGTGTTCACACCAGACGCGGAACGCGCGGATAAATTGCGATATTCGCGCGTAAATAGCCGCGTGAAGTTTGAGTTTACTCGCTTCATTCGCGCGTCAAACCCCGCTTCATTTGCGTGTCAAATTCACTTCAGAACAGACGCGGATTCGCGTGATGGGCAGGGCTTCTGTCTGCCCGAAGACTCTAGCTTCATAGCTAAATGGCTAACATGGATTTTATGAAGAAAATAACAGTGTTTATGTGCTTTATGAAGACTGAAAAACAGCGTCAATTTGTTTAGGGTCGTTTCTGAGTCCACTACATCCTTTCAGAGGTGCATCCAGCTCTGTGAGCTCATAAACTCCTCCAGAAACTTAACCTGGATGACGGAGGCTTTCAGCGGTGCTTCTGACTGAGCCAAGCCGAGTTTGATGAACTGTTGTCAGTGAAGGCTGGAGGATTTCCCTCGGAACACCGACAACAAGTTCTACGTCACAATCACGCCCCCACAAGAGCAAGCTTCTGATTGGTTAACGCGGCACGAATGTACGCTGAAGTTCAGATTTTCGAATTTGAGAAATGCTCGTTAAGCGGGTCAAACGCGCAAAACGTTCAATTCGCCCCGCGCAATTCACGCAATTTGCGTCATTCACGCCGCGCCATTCGCGCGTATTGCGCTGCAGGATATCTATTCGCGCGTTTGCATTGACTTAACATGTAAATCACTCGCGCTTCACGCGCGTGCCGCGTCTGGTGTGAACGCAGCATCACAAGTGCCATTCACACCTGCTGTTCTTGTGTAAATCCACTAGAGGCCGCTATCGACTGTCTGTCTGACCCACCCTCCTGCATCCATAAACCCAACCGATAGCGCTTTCAAAACCAATCCAGAAAAAGAAAAGCCCTTGCCTGATTTTTACCACGTTTTAAAATTTTTTTTTTTATAATGATTTTTTAGGGGTTTTCACCTTAATTGACAGGACAGTAAATATAAACTAGAGGTGTGAATCTACACTGGTCTTACGGTTCAGTTCGGTTCAGTTTACGATTATCATGCCTTTGATTTAATTTGATTTGATTCGATTCGATATCTCGGTGCATCACAGTGCATTCACGAGGTGACAGTGCTAGCCACCGAGCCACCCTCTAATTTGCTTTCTTAAAATTTAAAAATTATAAATAATCTATTTTGTTTTTAAAGGTAAATCTTTACCTGATTGTACCTGAGCTGCTGGGTCACTTCATGATTGTGGATGGGGGACACATTTGCATAAATGTAATATGTATTTTAAAATGTAATACGCATTTTGTTAGACCCTCACTAAACCATACAAAATATGATAGAGAACTATGTTATATATAATCATACCTGCCAACATTTGACTATTAACATCGGGAGACCGAGGGTGGAAGGTGGAAGGGGTGGTGGGGGTTGATTGTGTAGGTGTTGGGGGTAAGGTGTCTCAATAACACAGCTACAGTAAGTAACTGTACTATGCACCAAGTTTCGGGCAGTTGCTGCTTGCGAGGTTGGGGGGGATGGGGTTGAAATGATAGGAGTTTTCCAGGAAAAGTAACAGAACAGGAGGGTGATGCGAGGATGGGTCTGGAATACGGGAGACTCCCTGGAAAAACGGGAGTGTTGGCAGGCATTTATTTAATATATAGAAACTTCCATGTATTTATAGGGGGCCCCAAGATTTTCTGGGGCCATAACCAGCCCATTAACTTGCTTATTGGTTAAATCAAGCCCTGACTTTATAACTGCAGGTTAAAGGTCTCTTGAAGTGCTTTAAAATATGCATTTTTATTCGATGTTTGATGTAATCTCAACTGAAAAACTAAGAGAGAGTGGGACAGAGTCGCTCCTCCCCTTTTAAAATAGCGGCCAATAGCATGTTGTTTTAGTCACAGCTCTGCCAGTGAGAGTGAATGAGCATCAAATGTGAAGCGTCTTAAAGGGGGCGGGGCATGTCGGGTACTAGAGAGCATTTGATTGTTCAGAAGATTTGATGAGAAACTGAAGTATGAGCTGACGTGAGTAAAACGGTTGATCCATTTAGGCGGAAGTGACAAATTGCAAGCTTTACATGTTTACATCAGTTTAATATCTTTTAAGCGCAAATTTTGTCACTGATTGGGAGCGCACTAGCTAGATATCCTTGAAGACTAACATACTGATACTAACAACTACAAAACACTATTGGACCTTTAAGTACGACTATATAATGTCAAACCTCTATACAACACTTTTCTGATTTTGACTAATGTAATGGCGTGCACCTTTTGTAAAGCTGCTTTGGAACAGTAATAATTGGAAAAGAGCTATAAAAATAAACTTGAACTGAACGTGGAGAAGAGAAGGAAAAAAATCAGCAAGAAGTCATTTTGTGTTATCTGAGAGGAAGGAAATATATGAGGATTTGGGACAGTATAGGCTAACAAACTTGACCGTGCAGCAATAACCTTGACAGACGCAGCAAAAAAGAGCCACCAGTAAAACAGCATCTATAATCAGCCATGGTTAACTGTTTATACAGCATGTCCAAAAGGCTCCTTCTCAGTGGCATTTGCACAAAAAAGTGTGCTAAGACGTCCTATGAATCTCTTGCATGTAAAATAAATTCAAACTACTTATTTAAAGATGCTGTATGTAAGTTTTTGACATAGATCTTTGCAGATATTTAAGAAACATGCTAAGTGAACAGTCTTGTTTATTTGAAAAACAATGCTGAAGTCAGACATTCTGCTTTGCAAATGCGCGTTACATGCAGGAACAGCTGTCTTTGTTTTGGTTCCTTTAACCTGCCCAATGGCAGTTGAGCCAATTATATTTCAGCACCCTGGGGTGCCTTTGCGGGAAATAGCGTATTTCATTGATTCTTTCAGTAAGGCTCTCAAAGTGTGCGTCCATGACCGGAATGTGACCTCTAATGGACAGTACCAGACTGAAATGAGATGCAGATTCAGAGTTCCACATGAGGTGGTTATTAATTAGTAAATAATACAAATATTACGTTAAAGAATAGGTGAGCAGGTTACATTAGGTGCATCCCAAATCGCATGCTTATGCACTATTCTACACTATTTTGTAGCATAAATAGTGCAAGTAGTGCGTTTACACTGAAAACTAAACTAAAAGTATTATGTGCACTTTAATTATCTGCATCATGCACTCATTTGACTGGTAAAATTAAGTCTGGAATGATGGACACTTTGCGAACTCAGCGACCGCAGTTTTACTCACGTGGCGGAAGAGGCGGAGCTATCAGGCGCACATGTTGGATTACTTTATTTTGTATTGTGATATTTACCGGTTATACTGTATGAAAGGGGCTATTGTCTCTCTACTCCACCTATAGCTGGTGTGTGGTGAGTGCACTGGCGATGTTGTCCTGTGGCTGCCGTCGCATCATCCAAGTGGATGCTGCACACATTACATTACATGGCACTCATGAGAGAAAATGAAGATTTGAAAAAGCGTACACAGCACCCTCTGGTGGATTCGCAAAAACAAAAACTGCAAATAAACATAGCTCCTGAGATGTATTTGACGCTCTCCAAAAATATATAAAAGGATACGTTTTCAGAATGGTTTGTTTGGTCAATCTAATACTTCCTTGTGAAATAAAATAATTGTATGAAACAAGTTAACAATGTACACTTCTCTCTTTGTCTCTTTGATGCATTACAAAGGCTGCTTTATCAATCATCAAAATCTTTCTAATGGTTTTTTCCTAGAACAGGCAGAAAAGAAATCCTTTCAAATGTGACATAAAAAAACGTAGTGCTGATTAAAGTGTTTCGGGCTCAAGAACAGACAGTGTGTTGTGTGGAGCTCCATGCGCCAAAGGCTGTTCTTCCTATAGGGGAACTGCATCATGTGACAGAACACAACAAAGAGGGAATTCAATTGGATGCCTGTGTCAGACAATCTCAGTCCATGATGTAATAGAGCACTAAACTGCCCACTTTTTCCACTCGGTTTTGCTTTTTCCATTCAGCTTTTCCCATTGGGATTTAGCAACAATGTGTCTTCAATAAATAAAAATTATTATAGATAATAGTAAAAAAATTATAATTAATAAATAATTAGTTATATTCAGGATGTTTTGGATGCTGCTTTTCATTTTGTCCATGGAATAAATGTACTAAGAGACCTGTTTATGTTGGGGTCTGGTGTGAAGACGTCTGATTCAATTAAGTATTA
>NC_141025.1:75040000-75045000 GCF_052040795.2 Danio rerio
TACCAATTTTAACTTTATTTTTATTATTCAGTTATCTGTTAATGGACCTAATAGAAATATTCTGCATGTGCATCAATCCTAGACATACCCAAAATCTATACAAATCTACCACTATCATCGTTTTATTTTCCCCCCATATTTTTCTTTAGAACAGTAAGGTCGGCCTTTACTTAGACCAGGGGTAGGGAACCTATGGCTCGGTATCCACATGTGGCTCATTGATCAAAAATATGTAACTCTTACTAGAAATCAGTTTCCTATTGAAAATACAATTATAATTCCTTTTATATTGTATTTTCTACAGCAAAATGAATTAGAACTTTGTTTGCAATAAAAGGACATTTCAACCAATGCACATATGTGGTGCTTTGGTTTAACTTGAATCACGACAACAATAAAGGGCAAGTTATATTACTTACAATTCTATGGGAAGCTCTCACACGTAAATTCAAATGTTCATGAGCGGCGATGACAAAAAGAAAAACAATTCTGTAAATTGTCCTTTCTTGATACATTGTGATGCGTCATATTTGTTTGTTTTTAAGTTGTGCATGGACGTAAATAAAGGTTTTGTTATATACACACAGCCCATATGGCTCTTTAAAAAATGCATTTGATTAAAAAAAAAATTTAAATGGCTCTTTGCTGAAAAAACCCATGACTCAGACAAAAGTCTTGTCACTTAACAGAAATAAAGTACTAAGAGCTTGGAGGACTGCATCCATACATCTCCGCAAAGACTCAAATCACTTATTAATAAAGAGTTAAGAAAGCGTTCTTGCAGGACTCCCAGAGTTCAAGATTCTTTGGTTTCATATTCAATGCCTCCTCTTCCATCTTAGCCCAGAGATGCTCAATAATGTTCATGTATGGTGACTGGGCTGGCCAATCCTAGAGGACCTTGACCTTCTTTACTTTCAGGAGCTTTGATGTGGAGGCTGAAGTATGAGGAGGAGCGCTATCCTGCTGAAGAATTTGCCCTCTCCAGTGGTTTGTAATGTAATGGGCAGCACAAATGTCTTGATACCTCAGGCTGTTGATGTTTTCATCCACTCTGCAGATCTCTCGCACGCCCCCATACAGAATGTAACCCCAAACCATGATTTTTCCTTCACCAAACTTGACTGATTTCTATGAGAATCTTAAGTCCATGCATGTTCCAGTAGGTCTTCTGTAGTAGATGCACAAGAAAGAATTCAACCTTCTGCCACTTTTCCAAATGATTAATTAGAAGTCAAGTTATTATTTGTTGCTCTTACAACTGGAATCGACGACAAGACTTTAGTGAGGCAGTGTACATAGAACACTGTAGTAAAAACTAAAGTATACCACAATATATCAGTTCAGTATAGTTGATAGTACAGTATGCTTTAGCAGTCATTAATAAATTGTTTTAAATACTGGAATATATTTAGTATAATACACTTTTAATATAGTATGGCTTAAAAACATTGCTTACAGATAAATTACTATGGTGCGTTTTTCCCAAAAGTAAAATAAAACAAACACAAACTGAAGCAGACTCCTGAACTTATGAGTCTGTAATGAACTTTATTTGATGGACGCTCTTAAATCCTGACACATTCCGATCGCGACTTAGTCTCTGTGATCCTTAAAATGTGAAAGGACCATATCATTATACATATAATCCAGGTAAACACAAACCTCTTTCTTTTCCTCTGATCATAAAATCTTTAAAAAGTAAACACCACCCAGTTTTATGAGTGAACAGCCGCTCGGGCCTCAATGTACAATAATTAACCCATCTACAACTACATTTCACTGAAATGAAACCGATTTAAATCTGATCACTGGACCCAAACACCTGCTAGATATATATTCATTTTCACCAAACAAATATCAGAAGCATGTTCAGCGGGAATCAACAATCGCAGAACATGCAGACTCGCGTCAATATTTTAACCGACATAACAACAAATCCGTTTGCCGTTGCTCTCTGTGATGAGATGACTGATTCTGGAATGTGTAAGCGTGAACAAGCAAAACAGAATACAGTGTATAACTTCATAATTAGAGGTTCATCTTTAGCCCTTGTGTTATGTTGAGGATGTTTTCATCCACTCTGGAATGATTTTGTGTATTACCTAAGAGCATAGAATCACCAAGAGGCGACACTCTAGTGTAATTTGGGAAACAGCCACTAGAGGGCGCGGCGGCCATTTTGGATTGAAAATTATAATAGAACAACAGCATATTATATGTCTGTAAAATAAACTATTAAAAGTGCTGATGGTTGTGATAGTAAGTGTTGTATTGTCGTCTTTCAGGTTGTATCTAAGCTTCAATGCGCTTTTTAAATAAATAAATAAAAAACAAAGCAGCTGCTTGCCATCGCGACAGTAATGAGATCCAATGGACGACCGATCACTTTCACTCCAAAATGGCGGAATCCGGGACTGTTGCTGGGCGCTGCTGTTGAAATGGAACGTTCTATCCGCTTGTTAGGTGGTGACGTGTTTGTGACGTATGTATACTGTTTCCAGGTCCAAGCCGCCATTCATTTGAGTGGAGAAATCATTCGCTTATGATCACTTTTTATTCCTATCACACATTAAAGTTTATTTTATATAAAATCATAGTGTACACAACAATATCTGGGCTTGCTGCGTAACAAATACCAAAAATTTAGCAATTTATTAAAAATTAATCACTTTCTGGGCATCGGATATTAGGCATGGACATATATACTGCCATCGTGATTTTCGAAAGCATTAAATCGCTTTGTAAACGTTTATAATTACCATTTCATGAGTCTCCCCATTCAGTTGAATAGAGCGATTGGACCCGGAAGCCGCTTCGCGTGACGTCACACTTAACAAGCGGATTGAGTGTCGCCTCTTGGTCATTCTAAGCTCTTTGGTATTACTGTACGTTCACATCGAAGGCGGTGAGAGCGTCAAAGATCGCTCTTTCTGCCCTAACGACAACGCTGTCTGGCTTCAGCTCTAGCGTCGAGAGCATCAAAATTCGTTACATTGATCTCGGGGCATTGCAGCATATCATATCGGTAACATTCGCGCATAAAAACATGCTTTCTAGCGTGAAAATGTTGCGCACTTCTTATCAAATTCATTTAGCAATGGAAGATCAAGTTGTGTATGGTGTGGCTTTGCTCCACCTAATTATCCAATGTGTTCATATGTCTGAAATATCCTAAAGCTGCAATACTGTTTTGTTTTGTCGCATGAGATTCACGCTTTTTAAAAGAAAAAACAATATATAAACCTTATATATAACATTAATGCACATTAGTAACTCGGGGTGGTTTGCTGCTGAGTGTGACACGGTTGGGGATGAGAATCAGCACCTGCAAGTCTGAGGCCATGTTGCTCCACCGGAAAAAAGGTGGTTTGCCATCTCCAGGTTGGAGGAAAGTCCTTACCCCAGGTGAAGGAGTTCAAGTATCTTGGGGTTTTGTTCACGAGTGAGGGAAGGATGGAACGCGAGGTTGACTGGCGGATTGATGCAGCAGTAATGCGGTCGATGTACCGATCCGTTATAGTAAAGAAGGATCTGAGCCGAAAGTGAAGGCTTCCGATTTACCGGTCAATCTGCGTTCCTACTCTCAACTAAGGTCATGAGCTTTGAGTCATGACCGAAAGCACAAGATCTCAGATTCAAGTGGCCGAAAAGAGTTTTCTTCACAGGGTGACAGGGCGCACCGTTATAGGGTGAGGAGCTCTGTCACCCGGGAGGAGCTCGGAGTATAGCTGCTGCTCTTCACATTGAGAGAAGTCAGCTGAGGTGGCTGGGGAGTCTGTTTCGGATGCCTCCTGGACGCCTACCTAGGGAGGTGTTCCAGGCATTTCCCACTGGGAGGAGGCCTCGGGGAAGACCCAGGTCACACTGAAGGGACTATGTCTCTCGGCTGGCCTGGGACCGCCTCGCGATCCCCCGGAGGAGTAAGGGGAAGTGCCTGGGGAGAGGGAAGTCTGTGGTTCTTTCCTAAGACTGCTGCCTCCGCGACCCGGAAAAGCAGACAATGAATGAATAACTCGCCAGTAACTTTTTGTAATGCATGTTCCTGTAAGAAAACATTGTAAATAATTAGAAATCCGGCAACCGCAACCATCAAACCCTTGGGAACAACTGTGGTCGGAACCAAAATTCTTCACAAGCGGTGGACTTCTACATTCTGATTGCTTGCCACTGAACCACGTTATAGCTCATTAACTAAAGGTTGACTTGATTTTAACTCTCCTCGATGCCCACATCGGGGAAGACGTGCTGCACTGCTCCTTACCACTTTTCGCCACCGGCTCCTATTGAAAATGAATGACTTCCGGCTACTTTGACGCTCTCGCCGCTTTTGGTGTTAACGTACAGTTAATTTGGTCACAACTTTCTCTGTGCTCCAGCAAATGGAATGATTTTTGTGACAAATCTTATTTTCACACATAATTTCGGAAAACCTAAAATAAAAATTAATTTGGCCAAATTTACTACTCTTTTGTTATGTTAGTGGCTGTTTTTGCCCCATTGACTTCCATTATAATTACATTTTTGGATTGCAAAGCCATGACACTATATAACAGGGCTGATCGATTTGGCCTAAAATCTAAATCTTGATTAACTGAACATTTTAACTCGATTACGATTAATGAACGATTAATTTAGTTAGTTATTTTATGTTTTTGCCCTCATAGTTCGCTGAAGTTTTGTGCAGTAAATATGCTCGCATATTACATGTAAGGGAGTTTTATATGTAGGGTGCATTACTTGATTTTAAAATAACTCAAGTAAACGTACACTATTAACCATCTATGATTATTTATTAAGAAACAACGTTGAAGGACTAAAATTAAAACACACATTGCCTAAAACGCAGTTTTACCCATCGTAGTCACCGCTACCAAACTGACCAATCACATAGCTTGCGCTACACATCGTTGTGATGTTCAAGTCCTATTTTGGAGAGGTGCGCATATATACGAAGGCTGCACCAGACAGTACACGTGCCCTTGGCAGAATTATAATAT
>NC_141025.1:75050000-75092500 GCF_052040795.2 Danio rerio
CAGTAGGAGTTTGGAAAGCCGTTCACTTTGTGGAACTGGTCCTTCGTCATGGCTGAGACGCCCCCGAAGTATCCTTTGTATCTGAGTCTGGGATATCAGGGGCAAGAAAAGCCATAAGTGTCGGGTGAACTCATTTTAAACATAATTAAATGACTAAATTATGCACAATTGGAGTATAACATGGGATTTTAAAATGAAACAGTGCAGTTATGAAATTAATTAGGGTACAACAACAGTCAATGTAGCTAAATAACAATGGTATTTAGAGATGCAGTGATAAAAATGTAGTGGAAGTCAAAGTACAAGCTGCCTAAATATGTTTTCTAGCTAGCACAATTCATTAAAGAAACAACTGGACTGGAAAAATAAATTAATAAATAAAATCAAACTGAAAAACACTTAAAATAAGCAGAATCTGAGTCCTAGTGAAATATAACACTGGATGTAATCAAACTAATACAAAGTATATCCCATTTTTTCATTTCATTACTGTAAAGTGTTTACATATCCTCTTGATCAGATTACAGGAGGTTTATATCAAGCCCGATCAGATTGATTAAGGTGTTATCAGTACATACTGTAAGAGCTTTTCAGTAAAAACTCATTACTGAAAAATGCTGTAAAACTAGTAGCGTCACTGCTTCCCTTTACAGTCCAACTTACAGCTGAATCAAAGTTGCCACTCCTGTTGAACTGTATTATTAGTCAACGAACTGACACAAACCAAAAATACAGCATTCATGAGGAAATGCATGTTGAACTTGTTTACAATGAAGAGACTTTAGAACTGCTGTGATCAACTCATAATGTTTCTCAGTGAATATTAAATTACTGAAAGAACTGGAGTTTATTTAGTATTTTTATAGGCATATTTTTAATGTTATAAAAGTTACTTTACAGTAAAGTAATAAGTAATTTCATTACTTTTTACATTAAGTAATTAGTGATGTAACCAACGGGCCTGTATTAAGAACAAAGGGGCCACTGGGCACGTTGTCTTGTAAGGCCTCTTAATTAAAAAAATAAGAATAATATAATAATTTTTAAATAAACAATTCATTAGAGAAACAACTGGACTGGAAAAATTAATAAATAAAATCAAACTGAAAAACACTTAAAATAAGCAGACTCTGAGTCCTAGTGAAATATAACACTGGATGTAATCAAACTAATGCACAGTTCATCCCATAATTTTTTTAAATAGTTTGCCTGATTATCTGTATAAAGCTGCTTCGAAACTATGTGCATTGTATAAATTGTTACAGAATTAAGGTGTACTTGATTATTGTACTTCAAAGTGATCCAATATGAATTAATATGTATCAATATGTTTAAGTGCAGCGCTATTCTGTCTTGAATGGATTCTGAGCTTAGTTTTACCAGCAGATGGCGCTGTATGCTTTACAAACAGCCTTAATCTGCTTGCCTCCACTTTCTTACAAATACCACTTGAATCCAAAATAATCATTAATAAAGTTAGGAAAGGTTTAAGCAAAGTGCTAGAGTCTATAGTGAGCTTTGTTTACATTAATCTCATGACATAAAGGCCAAATTACATGACTCAGCCGAACACACAATCACTCTTCTTTAGCGTATGGTTAGATGCTAGTCTGGAGCGCCGTCTGCTGTGAAAAAACTAGTCTAAAGTGCTACCTTCTGTTAAAAACTAGCCTAGAGCGGCATCTGCTACTAAAAACTAGCCTAGAGCATAATCTGCTGTAAAAAAAAAAAAAAGTCTAGAGCGCCACCTGCTGTTAAAAACCAGCCTAAAGTGCCTGCAATTACAAACTAGCCTAAAAAGCTGTCTGCAGCAAAGAAACTAGTCTAGAGCACCAGCTGCTGTTAAAGACTAAGCTAGAGCACTGTCTGCTATTAAAAAACTAGCCTAGAGTGCAGTCTACTGTAAAAAACAAGCCTAGAGCGGCAGCTGCTGTTAAAAACTAGCCTAGAGTGCCACCAGCTGTTAAAACCTAGCCTAGAAAGCCGTCTGCTATTAAAAACTAGCGTTGAATACAGTGTGCAGTAAAAACCTAGCCTAGAGCGCAGTCCGTTACTGAAAACTAGCCTAGAGCACTGTCTGCTGTAAAAAAAAACTAGCCTAGAGCACCGACTGCAGTTAAAAACTAGCCTAGAGCACCGTCTGCTATAAAAAAAACTAGCCTAGAGCACCAGTTGCTGTTAAAACTAGCCTAGAGTGCCACCAGTTGTTAAAACTAGAACGCTGTCTGCTATTAAAAACTAGCATAGAATACAGTGTGCAGTAAAAAAATAGCCTAGAGTGCTGTCTGTGGTTAAAAACTAGCCTAGAGCACCACCTGCTACTAAAAATTAACCTATAGAGCGCCATCTGCTGTAGAAAACTAGCCTAGATTGCCACCAGCTGTTAAATACAGGGATTAAACTAGCCAAAACCAAAACTAGCCTAAGAGCACTAGCTGCTGTTAAAAACTAGCCTAAGAGCACTAGCTGCTGTTAAAAACTAGCCTAGACCACCAGCTGATGTTAAAAAATAACCTAGAGCAACATCTGTTAAAACCTAGCCTAAAACTCTGTCTGCTATTAAAACTAGCATAGAATATAGTGTGCAGTAAAAAACTAGCCTAGAGCACCATCTGCTACTAAACACTAGCCTAGAGCACTGTCTGCTGTAAAAAAAAAAGTAGCCTAGAGTGCCATCTGTGGTTAAAAACTAGTCTAGAGCGCCGTCTGCTAAAAAATAGCATACAGAGCGCCATCTGCTGTAGAAAACTAGCCTAGAGTGCCACCAGCTGTTAAAAACTAGCCTAGAGCACCGTCTACAACTAAAAACTAGCTTAGAGCAGTATCTGCTTTTAAAAACGAACCTATAAAGGCATCTGCTGCTAAAAGCGAACCTAGAGCACAATCTATTAAAAATTACCTTAAAGCACCGTCTGCTGTTAAACACTAGCCTAGAGCGCAGACTGCAATTAAAACAATAGCCTTGAGCGCCATCTGCTGTAAAAACTGTCCTAGAGCGTCACCTGCTACTAAAAAAAGCTCATAATTGATTCAAGAGAATATCGATGCATTTTGAAAATCTCACAATCAATGGAGAACTGATATCTCAAACTACTTTTCACAGTAGTTTGCTCTGTAAAATAACACAGCTCCTCAGTTAAATGAAAAGGTCTCTATAATACTCACTTGTACCCAGTGGAATTCCTCCCGACCACTAAGTGCTTCGGCTGTTTCGCGCACATGTATAAGTTATGATCATTCTCAGGAACTAGATCAACATCATGGAAGATGAAACAGTCCCAGTTGTAGTCTTTCAAAGCCTCGAGGTAGCCAACATTTAATAACTTTGCTCTGTTAAATGTAGCAACTCCGGCCTAGAAAAAAACAAAAACACACATTAACAGTTAACAATGGTTTATGACTTAAATGATAGCACAAACATCTGTAAATTAACCACTGCAACCTAGATTTACCGTTTCCATAGTTAATTATTAAAATATTAAGGATCTGCTGAAAGAGAATATTGATCATCAAGGTTGGGTTACACGAGTAACACGAGTTATGTAATCAGATTACTTTTTCAAGTAACTAGTCACACACTGGTTTTTCATTTCCCAGATAACATCAAAGATACTTTTTCTCACTTACTGACCGCTGAGAAAAATCATTAAATAAAAATGTGTTGTGTACGATCTGTACGAACATTCCACTTGCTGTAGTTCTAGCTAAAATGCGAACATCTCACTTATATACAGAGACTTAGCATGCTTCAGTGACCATAAAATAAATAAAAACAGTGAAATGCAAACTGTATTCATTTCTGAACAGTGTTGAACTTTGAGCAAACACAGAGTTTAGTCACTCAACAGTTCACTTTTGGTAAAAAAAAAAAAAAAAAAAAAAAACGCTTTATATTTTTCCAAAAATACGATTTTTTAAAAGTATTATTATCACAAACAAGTTAGTCCAGTCTAGATGAAAAATGTAATGCAAAAGCAACATAATGCACTACTTTCCTTAAAAAGTAACTAATGTATCATATTTAGTTACTTTGATTTCTTTTAAAACTCCACAACCCTGCTTATCTTAATCTAGTTTTTGATCATTTCCCAAAAACAATTATATACATTTAATAGTGCTGTCAAAAAGCGAATGCAGGGAGAACATGCAAACTCCACACAGAAACCGCAACTGAGCCGAGGCTCGAACCAGCGACCTGGCGACCTTCTTGCTGTGAGGCGACAGCACTACCTACTGCGCCACTGCGATTAATTTTCAAGAAGAAAAATGAAAAAAATTGTATCTATTAACAGCACTAATATTTAATAATATATATCTATACTACTTATTAAACACCCACATTTGTGTTTCAAGTGGTCTCTTAATCTTGGATTATACCATTTCAATACTCTCCTTCCATAAACAGCTGGAAAAATAAATATTCAACACGCCACCCTTGTTGTCAGAAAACATGTTTCTAAACTTGAAATTTTCAACAGATGTTGGTAACCACCAAAGAAATCCCTGTATCCACAGAACAATCTATTTAGTTTACAAACAAAGTTGTGTAATAAAATGAAATGACACATGAGTAAAAGTATTGAACACACGAAGAAAGGGAGGTGCAGAAACAGACAGCAGCTGAAATCTCACAGAAGTTCTTCAGCAACCCTCTGCCCTTCCTCAGTGTAAATGAACATCAGCTGCTTCAGTCCAACATCTACATTAGCAGGATGATGATGAAACCAGGGTGGACATTTCAGCAAGACAATGATCCAAAACACAGCAAAGGAAACTCTCAGATGCTTTTAGAGAAAGAAAACCAAGCTGTAGAATGGCCAAACCAATCACCTGATGTGAATCCAATAAAAAATACAAATTAAAGCTCAGATTTGATAGACGAGACCCACAGAACTGTCAAGATTTTGACACTCTGCTAAAGTCTGTGGAAAAAAACCTCACACCTGAGCAATGCATGCGACTTTACTCTCCATATGAGTGTCTTTAAGCTGCCATCACCAAACATTTTATAGAAAGTATTAAATACATTTCAGTAGTTCAGCACTTTCTTCTTGTGTCGTTTCATTGTTATTACACATCCACACAGATTTTTTTTGTATTGTTTGGGTTTTTACCAAAATCTGGTTCAATTCCATCTCAACAGCTCCTTTAGAAATATTATTCCCAGGAAAAAACACGACATGTTCAATATTTATTTCCCCCGCTGTATGTTGCATAAAAAAGCTGCAAAAATAACTGTCTATGCCAACACATTTTTTTTTTCAGTGCGTGTATCCTGGGAGCAGTTCTTTTAAAACCAAAAGAAGTTTTGTTTGGCACTGCTATTATACATGTATCTCAAAGAACTATAATTAAAAAGGAAAACAATAGTTGTAAGCTCTGAATAAGCCAGGCAGCCATAATGACAGGTGTACTGGCAGAACTGGCAGAACTAGAATGGGAACATCACACAAAACCTGGCGGGGGGCATTCATCATAACATTCATAAGCTTCAGCCTTACATTTCCTTTAAATAAAACTGTATGATGCAGTATATTTTGCATCAGTTGGTGGTTCTGTCAATACTGTTGGCGAAGATATGTCATGCTGAGGGAGGAAAAAGCTGACTGTAATATGAAAACATTTCAGAATTAAAAACTTCCTCTTTGAATGTTTACGCTGAAAAATCAAATAGTTATGAAATCTGACTAAACACATTAATCACAGTAATGGTTATTCAGCAGTGAGAAACTTAACTTGTGTATTGAGGTGAAAATCACTTGCTACTCAAAAAAATTATATAAATAAACACCAAAAAGTGTAACTTCCAGAAGGACACATTTTCATGTGTACAAATAATGCAATTATATCCACTGATCTGAGTAAGGACTAAAAGATGTTCATGAGACGAGTAAATCTCTAAACCCCTATAAACATGCAATGTTTATTATTTTGATTATTAAAATTAAATTATTAAATATTTGATATGCAAAAAAACTAGCCTAAGAGCACTAGCTGCTGTTAAAAACTAGCCTAAGAGCACTAGCTGCTGTTAAAAACTAGCCTAAGAGCACTAGCTGCTGTTAAAAACTAGCCTAGACCACCAGCTGATGTTAAAAAATAACCTAGAGCACCATCTGTTAAAGCCTAGCCTAAAACTCTGTCTGCTATTAAAACTAGCATAGAATATAGTGTGCAGTAAAAAACTAGCCTAGAGCACCATCTGCTACTAAACACTAGCCTAGAGCACTGTCTGCTGTAAAAAAAAAGTAGCCTAGAGTGCCATCTGTGGTTAAAAACTAGTCTAGAGCGCTGTCTGCTAAAAATTAGCATACAGAGCGCCATCTGCTGTAGAAAACTAGCCTAGAGTGCCACCAGCTGTCATGAGACGAGTAAATCTCTAAACCCCTATAAACATGCAATGTTTATTATTTTGATTATTAACCAAGAAGTATGACTATTTTTACTTTCAATATTCATATATAAAACAAGAGAAATGATAATAGAGTAGGTGTGTGTTGTATTTTTTAGTTTACACAGACAAAGAAGTTTTGTTGGTTATAATATATAGTATTTGTGTTTCAATATTATATATATTTTAACGAGTGGATCATATGTGTTTTTTTATAAATAATAAAAATAAATAAATAAACATTTTGGTCAGAAAAGTAATCATGAAGACATTAATTAAAATCAGTGTAGATCGCGTAATTTAGGGTCATTTGATATGCAGTGACACGCATTTAAATATTAACACTTTTGACGCTGATATATAATCATAAATTCCTCGTGCTGCAGGAATTAGGAGGTTTGCTGAAGGTGCGGCAGTCGTGTAGTGAGGGGTTTTCGTCTATAATAAGCTATGACAGTTTGCGTTCACTTAACAGTAAGAATGATTAATAAATCCACATGAAATAGTCCCTTAAAAGTCAAGACTCGTCTTCAGTTTTGGGCTTAGGCACGCTTTGCACTCACACTACAAGCGTACCGCACCTGAGCCCAGGTGAACCGCACTCGGGCACACCTCTTTCCACCGGGCCAGGGCCGGCCAACCGATCCACGCCTGAGCCCGATTTAGAGCACTCACACTTCTCAAACAATCCGGGAAATGGGCATGGGCAAAGTTCGGATAGCATAGTGTGAGTGAGCCCTTACACTTTGCTTATTACACACAGGATGTACAGCAATACACAAATATATTTACATAAGAACAAAATTAAAGGATTGAAATGTTACAAAAATTATTTTCTACATAAATGTAAAAACCACTGCCTTCATCATGCCCCAAGGCTTTTTTCCGTTTATTCATGTTAATCTGCTTTTGTTTAAAGTTGTAATTATTATTAGCAGTATTATTTATTATATGAATATTTATATTTGTTATTAATAAAAGCAAGTTTAGATTTGTCCACCTGTCAGGTTTTAGAGACGTCTGCATCACCATATGGAGCATAAGAACAGGACGTGTGTTTGGATATAACTCAGTTTTTTGATCACACTTCACTATTATTCATTTATTTGTTTGCAGGAAATTAGATCTGAATTTAGAAATAGTTTTGAAGCAAATCTTTGCGCTTAAAGAAAATTAATATGTGAGCTAATGGATGTCTTCAGTGGAGTGTGTACAACACTTATCTACAAAAGTAAATGGCTAATGTAAAGAGTAAAACTAAAGTAAAGAGAAAGTAAAGAGGCCGAATGGAGGAGGCTCATTCTTTATCCTTGCGCTGCAGATGCTCGGTTTAACTGTTTTCTAACTAGTGAAGCGTTCAGTTTTTCCACTTACAAAGTCCGGCATGTAAATAGCTAATGCGCCATGGCACAACGCAACTGACTCCTAAAGGGGACGGGAGTGAGACTATGATTGCTTTAATGCATGTTATGCTCAAAACACACCTATAACTAGAGTCAGATGGAATCTGCAGACGTTTTTTGCTATTTCTGCGGAGAATTTTGGTAAAAATCTGCGGATTTCTGCAGAATTATTTTGAGATTATCATAACTTAAACCTTAATATGTGAAATAATAAATAATATCTTTTTAACTTTTATTTAATGTTTAAAATGCAAATCCAATAAGATTCACTTTATTTGGTAAACAAAGCAAGTCTCTCACATAATATATCTACTAAAAGACAGAAAAAATTACTGTACAAACTGCATTGTACATAAATCAGATGAACATTCTCATATTAGTCAATAATATTACTAAAATTCATTTAAAAACTGAATAAATATAGATTTACACACATTAACTCAAGTAAATAAATGGAATTAATGATGGGCTAAAAATCTGTTGAAATCTGCAGAATTCTGCACTCGCAGAATCAGTGTAGGCCTAACTCATTTAGAAAATAAGCACAACCCTAGCACATACCATATTTTTCCATCCTTAAAAATAGCAAAAGTGGATTCGGAAATGCCCTTAATGCTTTGCGTCATGCACTTTAGACTTTGCGCCTACATCATGTGTTGTGCTTAATTGCATTTGTTTAATCAAGGTATTGTGTTTGGATGAGGTAAAGTTTCAATGCAATATCAGAACAAAAAGAGAAAAACACATGATTATTGTTTAACCAGTTAAACTCTGATGCTATTTTGGGATTTCCGCCTGGATTTACCTACCAACATTTAAAAGCTTCCCAAATCCACATGCAGAAGTGTAAATGCAAAAATTTGGTATAATTTTAAAGAAAACCCTTTGAATTTTCATAAAACACAATTGAAAGTGTTTAAAATATCTGTATATGTTGTCTGTGTTATAATAAACACCTAAAAAAAGGGCTTTTTGTATTTTCTTTTTTATAAACTCAAATTTGAAAGTGTACCTTTTAAGTTCTGATAGGTGTGGTCTAGCATGCTGTAATTAATTTTGGTGGTTCCTGCACATGTCTGTAATCAAAGGAAAAAAAATGTCTCTACAATAATCTAATTAAAGGTTATTGTATTCCAACTGATGAGAGGTGCTATACAAGCCACAGGGATCGATCATTGTTTTCATATTTCACTATTCTTTTGTTTGATCAAACATAATTCACTGTGTTTGGACCACATCAGACATATAAAAAGGATTACTTATGCACATCACCTCAAAAACAGAGGAGAAATGGCCCTGAAGCGCACAGCATAAGGTAAGAGATGACAGCTGTCTGTGCTATCTTGGGCTGCTTAGTGATCATAAATGTATTGTTTACACTTCTGCACCATGGAAACACTGCTATTCATTCGGCAACTGTTTGATATGCGAATATAATTCAGTAAAAAGAATGCTAGAACCGTATGAGCACCGGTAAGAGCTTTCATTTGATCTATAACTTGTACATGTGTCATTTAAAAAAATATGAAAATGAACCAATGTTTAATACCCAGCTCGGGTATCCAAAATACTGTGTATTTAAGTGTAAATAACTTGTGTACAGTAGAATAAGGTGATGCATATGTGCATAAAATATAGATTATACACTTTCAAACGAAACCACTAACGTGGGTCTGGTGCAATGCTAGCCCTTTAAATCTTAAAGCGAAAGTCGATGATGTCACTTAACTGGTTGATAAGGATGTGTGTAATTGCAGCTTTCTCTCATTTAAGTTTCAGGCCGACTGTTTGGTGAAAGTGTCACAATGCAGGCTTTGCAAACAGTCTGTTATTTAAAGATGGGGCTGTGCAAACTGTAACAGAGTCGACAGCAAAGCCATGGGCAAACATTTGCTACACGTTTCAATATGAAAAGGGCGTTTTACGTTTAACGGTACAGAAGCAATAAATAGTCTATTTAAGGTCAGAGAAGAAAGGATAAGGTCGTAAAACTGGTCTAAAAGGGATAGTTTACGCAACATTCTGTCATCGTTCACTCATCACCGACTTGTTCAAAACCAGTTTAAGTTTCTTTTATTCTGTTGAACACAAATGAAGATAAAACATTCAGGAGGGCTAATAAATCTGACTTCAATTGTATGAGCTCCTGTCAGGCCTGTTTTCTTACCTGGTGAATGACATAGATGGCGTAATGAAGCTGCTGTCTCTGTAGGAAAGGGTGAAGGTGGTAGAGGAGGTAGAGCAGGTGCTTCTCTCTGTTTCTGTGAGGGATGAGGATGGCCACGCTCTGTCTGGCCGTACAGTCCGAGGGTTTATACTGACCCTCCACGACCTCCGCGTTTTCAATCTCTACCTGCTCCAGCGTCAGCGAGGGCTCGAATGTCAGCTTCAAAGAGCCTCCTGTGGAGAAGAGCAATCAGAAAACTAAATAAACACACATGTACGCAGGGCCGCAAGTAAGTGAAAGGCCCACAAGCCAGGTGCAGACCTTAGATACAGCACCAGCTGGGGCCACACATTAATTACAGGGCCCCATCTTTGGAAACAAGCCCAAATTAGCAAACAGCTGTGGAGGGGAAAAAAACTGTAACAAGTAAACATTGACATTCGCATAGAGGTGGCTGCGAGATTCCCACACATTTCCCTTAGGCTTGTAGTTTGATGGTTGAGATTTGTATCCAGTGTTATCAATTCATTTAACAAATACCAAAAGCTTGAATAGTAATGTAAGCATGTTTAGCACATATTCTAAATCTGTTCTCTTATACTCATTAGATGGAAACTGTGCTTTATTTGCAAATCTGTTCTGCTATATTTTAGTTTTGCGCATGTTTAATGCACATCTTTGGTTCTGAATAGTAATGTTTGGCATATATTCAACAGAGGCTCTTTGAAAATGCATGCGGCAGCCTACATTGTTTTGAAACTGCAATAATGTACTTAAAAATTTATTTGACTGCAGTTTTTAGGTAAAATGAACAGTACTGGGCAGTATGACGCCAACCACTTGTTTCTATTCACATTAATGAGAAGGTTAATGCATTAAAAGTGTGATTTTGTAATGAAATATCGGTCACACTATTTTAAAGGTGCGGTATTTAAGTTTGACACCAAGTGGTTGAACTAGGTATTGCACTCCTGGTTTAAAACACACGCAAGCGCAGGTTGCCAGATTGACAACATCAACAGGATTGTGCCTGACTATTGAGTCTAAAGGCTGATTTGAGTCCATTTTAAATGCTAATAATGCGAGTTTGAATGCCATTTTACATGACATTTATTGCCGTACTACTAAAAGCAGCAGCAGATAGTTCACCTCACATCTTGAAAATAAAAAAAAAAACTGTTTAAAATTTAACTTTAGAACTGTGACTCGGTGCAAGCCAACACATATTAGTGATTGGCATATACATTTAACAATGTTAGAGGTTTAATATGTATTAGTTAGATTATAAACCTTTGGAGTGCAGTGAGTGCACTATTCTCTGCATCTGAATGGCTGTATTTAAATTTCTGTCATATTTCCCCTGGTGCAAACAGCCAAACTGCTTATTAAATCTCGCCACGTAGCATATAAATAGGACACAGAATTACAATGTAACCAGCTCACCCAATGTTTACAATTGTATTATTTATATGATTAGCTAATTAATAGCCACCTCGTGGAACTCTGAATCTGCATCTCATTTTGGAGGTTGGTACTGTCCACTGAAGATCGCATTTCGGTTGCGGACACATACTTTAAGAGCCCTCCTGATTTAATGGCAGTGGGCTGGTTAAAGGGACCAAAATAAACACTGACGTTCCAGCACAGAACTGACTTCTGTGACTTCTGACATTCGGCATTCTTTTTCAGATAAACAAAAATTACTTAATTCACTTTACATGTTTCTTAAATATCTACAAACTTATTGTTGTATTTTTATGCTTTAAAGCCAAAAACTTACATACAGCACCTTTTAAGTACAAATAATGTTATTAACTAAGACTTTTCGCTCATTGAACTACTAATTAGCTGCTTATTAAAAGTTAGTAAGGTAGTAGATGGGTTTAGGTATTGTGTAAGATTAGAGATGTTAATATCGTAATAATAGGCAGATAATAAGCAGGTAGTAGATGGTGTAAATCACAGGTGTCAAACTCAGTTCCAAAAGGGCCGCAGCTCTGCACAATTTAGTTCCAACCCTAATTAAACACACCTGATCAAACTAATTGAGTCCTTCAGGCTTGTTTGAAACCAAGCGGCAACCTCCCGCTCTCCCTCAGGAAGCCAATACGGAAGTAACTAAAACTGCAATTCATCCGAAATTCCGCTAGTCTTGGCCGCTCCTGGCTCCAAAACAGAGCAAATTTCAATTGAGCCCACTGTTAGAATGGCCAACTTTAAAGCAGAAAAAAAGGTGTTTACAGCCTGGTACAAAAAAAGATTTTGGTTAATACAGGTAATATTACCCTTCATGACAACTGTGAGGGGGGTGAATTTTTTAATAACTCATCCGTTTCCTTTATATTAAGTTATATTAAGTTTGCATAATTAAGGGCGTGGCCACTTGAGTGACAGTTAGGTCTCGCTGGTCGCCGTCACGTCACCTCAGCTGAATCCTGCAGATTAGCCACTAAACTCGGCATATTTATCGTATTTCTGTGTTGTTTTATGTGGCTTTACACAGTCAACTGCCTTTTGGACTTGTTTCCTACAATTATTAGATGGCATGGCATGCTGAGTGCACTTAATTGTGCTCACAAACCATTCACGTGGCCTCCGTTTCCCATGTGAGTAAAGTTACATACTTATATACAATCTCTATACATGTATTTGTTTTATTTAAGATCATTTATCGTTTATATTTATATTTAGAGCTGTAATGCACTCCAGAATCTGTCAGATTGATTAGCTGTAGGCTCTAGAACAGTCATCTGAAGCGTTGTCATACAGTGTTATGCTGGATTTCATTAATAGTCTTACATTTACTAACACAGACTGTATCTGAAGTGTTTGGATAAAATTCGCGTTTTCCTCCTGTTGAAAAACGTCATAAGAACAATGTTTAGTGGCTCAATGTATTACAGCAGTGTTTTTAAAAGACTAAACACTTTATTGATATAGTTTACAAGCAAGCACAAGTGGTCAGAATACAAACGAGTCACAGGTGATAAAGTATTAAGCATTTCTCCCAAAGTAAAGTGTGTCTGAACCAGGTCCAAGCTAAATGCTAGCAGGTGTCTGTAGCTCCGCTCACTCTCCGCCTCTTTGCCCTTGTTTGGTATCCCGCCGTGGGTGTGATAACGTGTGACCAAAATGGCGACGGTTGGCCACGCCTACTTGTGGCTTCTTTTGCGCTCTTCAGAAACCTATGGGTGACGTCACGGATACTACGTCCATATATTTTACAGTCTATGTTTGAAACCCACAGGTAAGTGTGTTGGAGCAGGGTTGGAACTAAACTGTGCAGGGCTTCGGCCCTCCAGGAATTGAGTTTGACACCCCTGGTGTAAATTGTTACTTAAACTAAAGTGTTGCTGAAACATCTATACATGTTTAATGGCTTCCACTAATACCCAAAATAAATCACAAATAAATTATCTAAAACAATACAAAACAAACGGATCAGTACTTTAAAAAAACACATAGGTCATTTTGTTTTTTTATAAGGAGTAAGTTGACATGAGTATTTTTATGATATCTGTACTTAGTGATTGATCTGGGAACTTTGCTTACTAATGATAAGATGTCAGACAAAATAATGAAGCTTCTGGGGTTTTTTTTATGCGGGCAATGAAATAGAACTGATCCAAAACAGTACCCATACAGTAATCTATAATACTATAATCCAGCTCAAGTCACATGACAGGCTTGTGTGAGGAGCACATCTCAGTTTAATCCAGAATCCTCTGATATTGTTCCCATTTTGATAAAGCTCTAAAATATCTCATAAGTTTGCGTTTTCAAATAAAAATGGTTTGTTTGTCAATAAACAATGGCAAAAAGTAATCAATAGTAAGGTTTAAAAAACGTTAATTTCCTGCAGATATTTGAGGGCGTACTTTAACACCCCTGATCGCCCATTGTGTTCACATGCTCAACAGAAATGACTGTGATTGGCTGTGAAGGTCATCGGTTCACAAACTCAGCACTGTTTACCGAGTGCAAACACAGATACACAAACACTGGAGTGTTTTAAAGTCGCGTCAATCAGCTGATCTGTCTATGAGCAGCTAATAGATTGACTGATTTACTTTAAAATGCTTCATGTCCCTTTATATATGATTATCAGTTTTTCTTATTTAACCTTCTGGGGTCTGTGATGATTCTGGGGCCCCTGAGATGTTTTGGCATGCCCTAACATTTGTGCTTATTTCAGCTACTTGTTACATAGTATTGGCCAGGATGTAGTTTTTGTGTTCAGCACAAACTGTGCTACAATTATATGTGAGAAATATTGATGTAAATGCTTGTGTATATAAATATTATAAAATATTATGCATGGTTAGTAGGTTTTAGAGAAAAACATTTTAAGGTCCAAAAACACACTGAATAGGCCTTAACAAGACTTTAGAGTAACCAGTCTTGTAGGCTAGAATATTTACTTCCCAATTGTTTGAAAATTATTCTGTTCTTTTATTCAAAGAAAACATTACAATAATTTACATTTTGTAAAGTCTGTTTTGATTTAGCTCAGCTGTATGTGTGGAAGTGACAATGGTTATGTATAATTCACACCTGGAGAGACAAAAGACCCTCCCCCGCTGGCTTATGTTCACCCTTAAAAAAATTTAAGGAGGTCTGAATACTTTCCGTACCCACTGTATATTGACCGCACACACAGAAAATGTTCGTTCAATCTACTTATATGCAATAAGCTGCAACAACACAATTCTTGAGTTTTTATTGGGCACAACTTAATTCATTTACATTCAATCCACTTAAATTTGTAAAAACTAATAAGTTAATTTAATTCCTTCATGTTGTCCCAACACAAGTTGATTGTGTGGAACCCAGAATTTTTACAGTGCATGTAAAGGATTACTTTTTTATTTATATACTCAGAACTCTAGATTTCATATTTCTCACTTTATTCAGAACTTTAGGGCAAACAATTGATTAAAATGTAGAAATATAAAATAAGGCAGAACTCACGGAGCAGGGGTGAATTCTCCGGGCAGCTCTCTTTGGTCGGTGGTTCCTCTACACGCTCCTCAATGCTTTGGACCATCTCCGACTCGAGTTCCAGCCGATGAAAACCCTCCGCATGTTGACCGTCAAGAGGGCTCGATCCTTCCTGGACCGACTTAACTGGGCCATCATTAGAGAATGTTGCAATCCACGCTACAACGCAAAGACACAACAACAGCAGAAACAGACACTTCCCCTTCCTGATGATCTTGAGCATGGAGGAAAAGACGGCCATGACTGAAGATTAGCTTGAGGTGAAATCCAGAGAACAAGAGAGAGACATCGGAGCATCTGCTCCAACTTCAACAATCGCTCTTAAGAGTTCCAAAAGTCTCTTTCATCTGTTTTTTTATTCATTTTGTCATCGGAAGTAAAAAAATCTTCAGTTGAAGCAACTGTTGTGGCGAGTCCTTAATAGAAAAGCTGAAACACAAAGAACATTCGTATTAGCTCGGCTGATATGATTTGCAACTAGTGATGAATAGGCCTGTCACATTAATCAATATATCAACTTGTCAGACAACACATGGACATGAGCTCAATCATTTTTAGTGATGCAATAGCTGATTGTGCAACATCTCCTTCTCTATTGGAGGTGTCAGTGTGGTTAAAAAACACTGTAGTTTTTACTATGAGTTACTATAGTATATTTTCATGTGGGTGCTTGACAACTGATAATAGATCTGCTAGCACAGTGGTTCTCAAACTGTGGTATGTGTACCATTATTGGTACACAGGCTTCCTTCTAGTGGTATGCAGGGGAATCGATGAATAATTAAAGTAAAAAAGAACACACTTTGTTAGAAAATAGGAATACATTTTTTATTATTTATTTCTTTTAATCAAACAATTATTTGTATTGGTCATGTAAGGGTCATATATTAACTGAACTTCTGTTGTGTGTGAGTGCTGTGCATGCTAATTAGCATTTTTGTAAAAGTAGATAGATGCGGGTCCAAAATTAAATTCAGCTCTGCAGAAACTTCCTATCTGAAGAGAGGTGTTAAAACTGAACACAGAGCAAAGTTGTATGCTTTTTTTGTTGTGCAGAGAATTGGTAGAAAAAGAGGAAGTATGTCTGGGGTGCGGCCAATGGAGGACTGAACAATGACTGACAAATGACAAATTTCATTAAACTCCACCTGTTAATATCAGCTGCCTATAAAGTCGGGAAAAGAAAGTTGTTGCGCACCTTCTTAATGTAACTTTTGCATTGCATTGAGGATAACAGAATTCTGTGAATCGAATTATTCATTTGTATCCAATAAATTGTTAAGATTTTTGACATTGAAGAAAAACCTCTCCTGAGCTTTTCTCTTGAACACGCATGGAATTGATTTAATATTCCAACAACTTTTAACCCTTTGACGCATAACACCCATGTGATCAGTGAATTGATTTTAATAGGGTAAACATTTTATTTTGTTTTCAATTTTCATTAAATCTAATGTTTGACCAAACATGCATCTGTTTAAATTAAAAGTAAAATATAAAAACAAGGTTGTTTAACTTACAAAGTTTAACTGTAGCACATACAGTAGATCGTTCACAGCAGACAGATTACACTCAGCTTTATTCACAGTTATTTCATAAAAGTTATAAAATTATTTTAAAAAATCATAAAATAATAGAAATGGAAGAATCGACCAATAGAATTAAAAATATATGTACATTTATAAAGCTATAATTGAAAACATTTTTACATTAAATTATAAAAACAAAAAAGAGTTTAAGCTCATACAAAGTGAAATAAATAATACAATTATTTGTGGTTCTCCCCTTTTCACTGCTTTCTAAGCTAATAATCCATGATCATTGAAACTCAAATACATGAAAAGGGTCTAATAAGATTACTTAAACACTCAAAATTTCTAAATTTCAACAAAATTTTTATATTATATTATATTATAAAATTCTATATGATATAATAATATTATATAATAATATTATATATTTATTATATTATATTATATTATATTATATTATATTATATTATATTATATTATATTATATATGTATTTATTTATTATATTATATATTTATTATATTATATTATATATTTATTATATTATATTATATTATATTATATTATATTATATTATATTATATATTTATGTATTATATTATATAATATTATATTATATTATATTATATTATATTATATTATATTATATTATATTATGATGTGACAGCAAAGATATTAAATAAATACATGGAAGTTCATGAAGTATTTATCTGCATTTACAAATGCATTCAATGTTTTAATCCATTAATCTTCCTTATTAAAGTAAATAGTATTTTTTGACTAGTTACTAATCATATATTATGAAAAACAGTGAAGTCATTTTAAAACAATTAAATAGTGATGATCATGTAGCGAATAAATGTTAAATTAAAATCAATTCCTAAGTAAAATAAATCAATTGTGTTGTTTTTACTTGTTTGTACACTTGATTTATCCACAACATTATTCGTTTCTGCACAGATTGATCATTAAATATATAGGTTTAATGTTTTTGAGGTGTTTGTATATAAATTCATATTAGCACCTTCATCCAGCAATCTTGCTTTTCATATTTACTTTACAAAGTAAATCAGTTTTGGTAAGGTAATAAGCATTATTCATTGCGTAGACAATCATTAACACAACAAAAGCTTCATCACAATTAAAAAAAACACAAATGTAAATATGAGAATTATGCAGAGAGCAAACAGAAACAAATCAAAACTCTAAAATATTTCTGTATCCATTAGACATTATCAAACTACGCTGTCAAAGTAAACTGGAGATTACTCTGTTGACATTAACTTCACCATCTTCACGCACCTGATGTGCTCTAAAACAGAATACACGTTTAGTTATACAACCTATTAATTCATGTTAAAAATAAATGATTACACCTCTTTCCTTACCGGCAGCTGGTCACATTCCTCAGGTTTACCGCCCTAAACAATACAGTTCTTTTTCCTTCTAGCATAGCTTCTGTCACTTCTCAATGTCTCAGGTTTCATGTTGACACACTTTACTGGTTTAGGTCTGTTGTGTGCATTTCATCATCTGTTTCCTTTGCAACAGGACCTACTGTGCCACGTCGAACAATCGAAAAAGTTGATTGTTTTACAGTAATGGTCCTGTTTTAAATACGTTTACTGCTTTTTGTTTTACTGAATAGTTCAAAGAAATTACATTGATGACTGATTGTGGGGGTCAAATGATGACAGCCTCTATCAGTAGATTGAGGTAAAGTTGGTTTTATATTCACGTGATCGTTCATTTTTGAACAGTGACATGGTAACTATATTGTTTACAATGCTACTTTGGTCTTAAATTGAAGGCAGGTATGACTTCAGAACAATTATAACACTATTTAATTGACTGCGAATAATGTTGTACTGCTAATATTACTTTTCTATTCAAAATTTGCAATGAAATTTGGAATTTATATTATCAAGATGAATGTCCAAATGTGCGAATATAAACCAACTTTAGCTCAATTCTCAATAGCAATATAAAGACATTCATGTATAACTTAAGTTATATTAAACTTTAAATCGCATAACATCACTTCAGTATTTCTTAAAATCAACATTTATGTCAAATACTTAATTACAACAGCTTGAAACAATGTTTAAAATATAGTTTGTGTACTAAAGCACCATAAATAATAGGACAAATTACTTGTATCTAACACTTTTAATTTTAATTGGCTTGATATGGCCTCAATTCTGATCACAGCTAACAATGTTTTCGTGTTAACGTTGGTTTAGCATTTCTTAAAATCAACTATTAGGTCAAATATTTCTCGAAATAACGTTTAAAATATAGTTTATGTCTTAAAGCACCCGTGTATGAATTTAGGAAAAGTGATTTCTAGCTAACCTTTCTTGATATTAATTTGCTCAATAAATATTTAGTTCTGAACCCAGCTAACAATATTTTTGTGTTAACATCGGTTCAATATTCTTAAAATAAACAATTAGGTCAAAGACTTCTTGAAATCCTGTTTAAAAATATAGTTTGTGTCCTAAAGCACCGATATATTAATATTCTTAATAAGAATTAGTATGATATGGATTTAATTCTGAACACAGCTAACAATTTTTTAGTGTTGACGTTGGTTTAGCATTTCATAAAATCATCTAGTAGGTCAAATACTTCTTTAAATCACGTTTAAAATATACATAGTGTCCTAAAGCATTTCTATGTGAATGATAGAAGAAGTGGCCGACGCGGTGGCGCAGTAGGTAATGCTGTCGCCTCACAGTAAGAAGGTCGCTGGTTTGAACCTCAGCTGGGTTAGTTGGCATTTCTGTGTGGAGATTGCATGTTCTCCCCGAGTTCGCGTGGGCTCCCCCCACAGTCCAAAGACATGCTGTACAGGTGAAGTGGGGTGAGCTAAAATTGTCCGTAGTGTATGTGTGTGAATGAGAGTGTATGGGTGTTTCCCAGTGATGGGTTGCAGCTGGAAGGGCATCCGCTGCGTAAAACATATGCTGGATAAGTTGACATTTCATTCCGCTGTGGCAAGCCCAGATTAATAACAGGACTAAGCCAAAAAGAAAATGAATGAATGAATAATAGGTAACGGGACTTGTGACTTGTAACACTTCTATTGGGGTAAGGTTGGTTTTATATTAGAACATTCGTTCATTTTTGAGCACAGACAGGTTGTGAAACGGTAACTACATAGTTTAATTTGAACTTTCTCCTTTCAGAAATTTATTCTTTCCTAATGCTAAACAAGGAAATCATTTAGCAGCAAATGACTATCAAAGTCCAACATTGTTCAGTCATTTAAATAGTGCATTAAGTTGCATGCTATTTCAGACCCAATAATCAACATGTCATGTCACAAGTTGTCACTGTTAAACAACAAACGAAGGTGTGAATATAAAACCACCTTGACCTCAATAACACTTCTTAATATTATTATTTTTTTATTTAAATTCAATTCTGAACACAGCTAGCAATGTTTTCGTGTTAACATTGGTTTATAATTTTTTAAATCACCTGTAAGGTCAAATACTTCTGGAAATCACGTTTAAGATATAGTTTGTGTCCTCTATTATAGGTAAAGAGACTTGTATCTAACTTTTCTTAATATCAGTTAGTTTGATATAGATTCAGTTCTGAACACAGCTTATGCCATTTTTGTGTTCCACATTTCTTAAAATCAACAATTATGTCAAATACTTCATTGCAACGTCTTGAAAACCTGTTTAGAATATGAATTATAGGTTAAGTGGCTTGTATCTAACACTTCTTAATATTAATTTGCTCGATATACTGTAGATTCAGTTCTGAACAAAACTAACAATATTTTTTGTGTTAACACCGGTTCAACATTTCTTAACATCAACTATTAGGTCAAATACTTCTTGAAATCCCATAAAAAATGTAGTTTTTGTCCTAAAGTCCCTATATATTAATGTAGGAAAAGTGACTTAACACTTTTATTGGATCAAAGTTGGTTTTATATGAGAACATTTGTTCATTTTTGAGCAGAGACAGGTTGTGAAACGGTAACTACATAGTTTAATTTGAACTTTCTCCTTTCAGAAATTTATTCTTTCCTAATGCTAAACAAGGAAATCATTTAGCAGCAAATGACTATCAAAGTCCAACATTGTTCAGTCATTTAAATAGTGCATTAAGATGCATGCTATTTCAGACCCAATAATCAACATGTCATGTCACAAGTTGTCACTGTTAAACAACAAACAAAGGTGTGAATATAAAACCACCTTGACCTCAATAACACTTCTTAATATTAATTTTTTTGGATTTAAATTCAATTCTGAACACAGCTAGCGATGTTTTCGTGTTAACATTGGTTTATAATTTTTTAAATCACCTGTAAGGTCAAATACTTCTGGAAATCATGTTTAAGATATAGTTTGTGTCCTCTATTATAGGTAAAGTGACTTGTATCTAACACTTCTTAATATCAGTTAGTTTGATATAGATTCAGTTCTGAACACAGCTTAAGCAGTTTTTGTGTTCCACATTTCTTAAAATCAACAATTATGTCAAATACTTCATTGCAACGTCTTGAAAACCTGTTTAGAATATGAATTATAGGTGAAGTGGCTTGTATCTAACACTTCCTAATATTAATTTGCTGGATATAGATTCAGTTCTGAACAAAACTAACAATATTTTTTATGTTAACACCGGTTCAACATTTCTTAAAATCAACTATTAGGTCAAATACTTCTTGAAATCCCATAAAAAATGTAGTTTTTGTCCTAAAGTCCCTATATATTAATGTAGGAAAAGTGACTTAACACTTTTATTGAGGTAAAGTTGGTTTTATATTAGAACATTCGTTCATTTTTGAGCAGAGACAGGTTGTGAAACGGTAACTACATAGTTTAATTTGAACTTTCTGCTTTCAGAAATGTATTATTTCCTAATGCTAAACAAGGAAATCATTTAGCAGCAAATGACTATCAAAGTCCAACATTGTTCAGTCAATTAAATTGTGCAACAAGTCATTAAGTTGCATGCTATTTCAGACCCAATAATCATTGTAGCATGTCACAAGTTGTCACTGTTAAACAACGAACGAATGTGTGAATATAAAACCACCTTGACCTCAATAACACTTCTTAATATTAATTTGTTGGAAATAAATTCAATTCTGAACACGGCTAGCTATGTTTTCGTGTTAACATTGGTTTATAATTTTTAAAATCACCTGTAAGGTCAAATACTTCTGGAAATCACGTTTCAAATACAGATTGTGTCCTAAATCACCTGTATATTCATTTAGGAAAAGTGACTTGTAGCTAACACTTCTTATATTAACTTGTCTGATATGAGTTCAATTCTGAACACAGCTTAAACAGCTTTTCTGTATTAATTAGTCATATTAAAGCTAGTCATTGGACTATCTGACAGCGTGATTTAGGAACATGGACGCACATTCGACAATAATCTAGCGATTTAAGGTTAGCTTAATAACTGAGCTATCTATCCACACGCTAAGTACACACTTCTTGAATGATTTTAAACGAGAATGAGAGAGCGCAAATACATGGTGAACAAAAAGGTAGACTCTAAATAAAGGTTTAAAAGACTTACGGCTGTAAAAGCAGCTGTACCTTCCGCTCAATCCCACCGCTGTAAGGATTACACTCGGCATTTCCGCAAATACAGACGCTGGAAGGGACGTCATTGGCTGGAGACTCTGGAGGAGGCTGGATGAGCATCGCGACACCTGCTGGCACAAGACTAACCATTCTGTCGATGACACCTTTGCTGATCACTTTTGTGACACTGTTCAACAATAATTTTAATATCATTTTAAATATTTTTGAAATATTAGGAGCAGGGGTTAAGGGTAGAAGTAAATCAAAAAAAAAATACAATTTAATGGGTCATTTATTAAATAATGTGAATAATAATACTAATATATTTACTGTTCTGACATTATTGTGAGGGTTGGGGTAGGGGTAGATGTTAATACAATACAATTTAATGGGTAATTTAATAAATAATATGAATAATACTCGGTATATTTACTGTTCTGACACTACTGTGATAATTTATTACATAATATAAATAATTATCGTTAACTTGCGGTCGCAGTGGTATCCCTTCTAACAGTTGGTTTGTTTAGCATCTTTAGCAAGGCTAGCAAAGAGCAGTGTTGGGTAAGTTACTTAAAGTTACATTTAAATTACGTTTCTAATTACTTTGTCTTGCTTACTCGATAAGTATTTACTTTACAACATTAGCCTATATATGGGTAATTCTTCAACTACGGGCACTTTTGTGTCCTTTGATCATATTTCCAAAAATATATATAATTTTGTTCAAGTTCCTCTTTCTTTGTCAAACTAATAATTAAACCTACTTTAAAAATATTTACTACCTTTCTATTATACATTTTTTAAATATTATTCAATCTCCTTTTAGATGTCGAAATCAGTGTTTTTACCTTGTCACACACCCAGAGTTTTAAACTTCAATGAAAATACCATTTTAAAAGATTGTTTATCTGGTATCTATTAATGTTTCTTAATGAAGCACTAGTGAAATGAGTTAAATATTTTATAGTTTTTAATGTGAGACTATTATCAATATTATTTTGTATACAAAATATAGCTGTGGTACAGTATCAGTGTCATTTCCAGCACAACACTGTAATGTCGCTTTACAAAGTTTGTGTGAGATTATTTAGGTTGTTTCTCTGAAAATGAATAGTGACATCTGAGAACATCTTCAAGATGGAGGGAATTTACATTTTCATCAACAACACTTGAAGAAAAATCAAGGTAAATATTGCTTGATAAGGAAATACATTTATTCTACATCATTTCCGAACATGCTGTATCTTCAAAGATGCTTTTAAAAACTAAACCAAACTATATGAAGGTAAATAAGAGTGTTTTGTAGACATGAAAGGCTAGTCTCAATCGCGAATCGGTGAAGCTCTTTTTCATTTATTCACAATAAACTGTAGACATGTCATTTCCACCACTGTCATTTCCATCACCACACACATTTTAAAAAAATATTGAAAAAGTTCTCATCACACATTAAAAGTGTATTCACAATGTATAAGTTCCTGCTCTAGTTAATGTACAAATTTAGTTTATTTGTTTTCTAATAAGCTCTTAACCGAATTAATATGAAATTTTAGAGTGTGACAGGTGTACAGCTCAGCATACAACTAATTTACTTCATTGACAAATGTGTAACTATTATATATATATATTGTGGAAAGATTGGTTAAACTAGATACTAAAATGATCTTAGACAATGTTTGACGGCCATCATTTATATCATTGTGAAATAAGCAGTATATTGAGATGTGCTGGAATTGACATTTGTTCAGTTCATGATGGAAACATGTTTCTCTTCTTATCTAAAACTAGACAAACAGTTTAAACTTATGAGGCTGTTGTGCTACATTAGAATAATTTTTTTTTACTCAACTTCACAAGGCTAAAAGTGCCCATAGTTGAAGAATGGCCCTTATAAGCAATATCACACAAGTAGCAGTGTGATATGGCTGTTTATTGGCACTGGTGGGGCTAGCCCGTAGGGCTGGGGGACCATAGGCAAGATAAAAATAAAAAAAAATAAAAAACTGGGCCCACTGGTGTAAAATCAGTAAAAAAATAAAATAAAATAAAATTATATATATATATATATATATATATATATATATATATATATATATATATATATATATATATATATATATATATAATTATATATATATATATATATATATATATATATATATATATATATATATATATATATATATATATATATATACACACACAATTTTAATATTTAGGTGTACACATTTTTATCAGCTGTAACATACTTAACCTATAATGCATATATATATAAATATTTACTCACATTTAAACAAATAAGTTTGCAAGTATTGCAAAGTATTGACAAGTACTCCTAAATAATTTATTATAAAACACCTTTACTTTGAGCTTGCTTTTCTTCCTCTGCTTTTTTCTTCTTTTTTTTTCAGCTCCGAAAAGATGCCACTTTGACAGCATTTCATTTCAAATTAAAGTTAGATTAAGACTGATTAAAAATAGCAACGATACTTGTGAAGTTATATTACTTAAGACCTTAACACACTTTTTTTTTTTTTGAGAAATATTTGGGGGGGAAAATTATGTAAAAAAACATTGTATACTTTTAAAATGACATTTAAAATGTGTTTCTCAAACGAAGCCAGTTTTGATGCAGTTCAAATGTAAACTGGAGACATACACCAGTAATACGGAACTAGAAATGAGATGTTTATTTTGCATCTGTGTTACATTGAAGACATTTCCCACATGCCTTAAACTGAATGAAAATAATAAATGCACAGAGCTATGTTTCCATCCACCTATTTTATATGTTGGAATATAGCATAGAACAATTGCTTAATGGCAATGCCAACATGTGCATAAATCTCGAAAATGTGCAGAAAAAAATTTACAGATGTTCACAGGTATATTTGGGTGGACGAAGAGGTCTGAAAAAACTGCACAAAAGCACGCACGTCTCTCTAAATTGGGTGCTCAGCCAAAACTGCAAATAGTGCAAATAAATGTCAATCAAAGGCGGCAACACCAAGGCTCCAAAAATACAAATTTATTAATAATAAATTTATTAATAAATAATTTACTTAATAAATTTGTATTTTTGGAGCCTTGCTGTTGCCGCCTTTGATTGACATTTATGTGGACGAAGAGGTCCAATCATTTATGAATGTAAAATATTAGAAAGAAGGGACAACTTTTCATTGAGTTTCATGCATTTATTTGCATGTTCATTGAGTTTCATATTTATCTTCTGAGATGCAAGTCATTTATTATATAAGATAAAAGGCCCGCGGTGGCTTCTTCAACTGTTGCAAACTCAATTTCTGTTGTGGATATTTGGCACCGGTTTATCAGGGAGTGACTATTTTGTTCTCTTTAACACAATGGATGGAAATGGTGCTTTATTCACAAATGTTTTGTGATATTGCAGTCTAAATTACATCTTTGGATGGAAACATAGCTCATTAAAGACATTGCATGCAAAAGACTATTGTGCTATATTGAGTCATGGAATTGTTGTGACAGATTAGTAGTCCTTAGACTGAAGATTGGGAGAGGTTCTTGCTTCATTGTTTTTTTTTTTTCAGTTCTGGATTTTAAGCAAAAAAAAATATTTGCAGACGGATTCAACTATTGAACTAGGGAATGCCGTGATACTGTAGTTTAAATCCACCTCCATGCTTTACTCTGGGCATGCATCTGTCTGAGTGGTACACTTCTTTGGGGCTTCTCCACACCGTAGTTCTCCCATCGAAGGTCGAAGGTGGACTCATTAGAGAGTAATACACATTTCACATTGTCCACAAAATAAAAATCCGAAAACTGGGAGAAGTTCTTGCTTCTTTTTTTTTTTTTAGTTCTGTCTTTTTTAGGCCAAAAAATTATTTGCGGATGGATTCAACTGTTGAACTAGGTAATGCCATGATACTGCAGCCCAAATCCACCCACATGCTTCACTCTGCGCAAGTGCGCATACATCTGTCTAAGTGGTACACTTCTTCAGAGCTTCTCCACACCATAACTCTCCTGGATGTGGGAATGACATTAAAGGTGGACTCATTACAGAACAAAACGCATTCAAACTGTCTACAAAAAATTGACTTGAAATTTGGGAGAGGTTCTTGCTTCATTTTTTTTCTGTTGTGTCTTTTAAGCCCAAAAAAATTGGAGACAGATTAAACTATTGAATTAGGGAATGCCATGATATTGCAGCCCAAACCATCAGTGATCCAGCCTCATGCTTCACTCTGCGCATACATCTATCTGGCTGGTATGCTTTTGGGGGCTTCTCCACACCGTAACTCTCCCGAGATGTGCGAAGACAGTGAAGGTGGACTCATCAGAGAAAAATACACGTTTCACATTGTGCAAAAAAAAGTCCTGAAAACTGGGAGAGGTTCTTGCTTCATTTTTTTCAGTTCCAGCTTTTAAGCAAAAATAAATAAATAAATTACAGTCGGATTCAACTATTGAATTAGGGAATGCCATGATATTGCAGTCCAAATCCACCCCCATGCTTTACTCTGGGCATTCATCTGTCTGAGTGGAACGCTCTTTGGGGGCTTCTCCACACCATAACTCTCCCAGATGTGGGAAAGACAGTGAAGGTGACTCATCAGAAAACAATACCCATTTCACATTGTCCACAAAATTAGTCCTGAAAACTGAGAGTGATTCTTGCTACATTTTTTTTTCAGTACTGTCTTTGAAGCAAAAAAATATTTACAGACGAATTCAACAATTGAACTAGGGAATGCCATGATAGTGCAGCCCAAACCCAACCCCACACTTCACTCTGGGCATACATCTGTTTGGGCGGTACACTTTCTTTGGGGCTTCTCCACACCGTAACTCTCTTGCATGTGGGAATGACAGTGAAGGTGGACTCATCAGAGAACAATACACATTTCACATTGTCCACAAAACAATTGTCCTGAAATCTAGGAGAGGTTCTTGCTTAATTTTTCTGGCTTTTAAGCAAAGAAATAATTTACAGATGGACTCAACTATTGAACTAGAGAATGCCATGATAGTGCAGCCCAAATCTAGCCCTATGCTTTACTCTGAGCATGCAACAGTTTGGGCGGTACGCTGTCTTTGGGGCTTCTCCACACCGTAACTGTCCTGGATGTGGAAATGACAGTGAAGGTGGACTCATCAGAGAACAATACACATTTTACATTGTCCACAAAAAATAGTCCTGAAAACTGTGAGAGGTTCTTGCTTTTTTAAACATATATATATATATATATATATATATATATATATATATATATATATATATATATATATATATATATATATATATATATATATATATATACACATACATAGAGTTGAAGTTAGAATTATTAGCCCCCTTTTAATTTTTTTTTCTTTTTTAAATATTTCCCAAATTATTTTTAACAAAGCAAGGAAATTTTCACAGTATGTCTGATAATATTTTTTCTTCTGGAGAAAGTCTTATTTGTTTTATGTCGGCTAAAAAAAAAAAGCAGATTTAAATTTTTTTAAAAACATTTTGGGACAAAATTATTAGCCCCTTTAAGCTAATTTTTTTTCTAATAATCTACAGAACAAACCATTGTTATACAACAACTTGCCTAATTACTCTAACCTGCCTAGTTAACCTAATTAACCTCGTTAAGCCTTTAAATGTCACTTTAAGCTGTACAGAAGTGTTTTGAAAAATATCAAGTAAAATATTATTTACTGTCATCATGGCAAAGAGAAAATAAATCAGTTTTTAGAAATAAGTTTTTAAAACTATTATGCTTAGAAATGTGCTGAAACAATCTTCCCTCCATTAAACAGAAATTGGGAAAAAAAATAAACGGGACTAATAATTCAGGGGGGTTAATAATTCTGACTTCAACTGTTTATATATATATATATATATATATATATATATATATATATATATATATATATATATTTGCAGACAAATTCAACTATGGAACCAGGGAATGCCATGATATTGCAGCCCAAACCATCACTGATCCACCCCCATGCTTCACCCTGGGCATGCATCTGTCTGGTTGGTACACTTTCTTGGGGCTTCTCTACACCGTAACTTTCCCAGATGTGGTAAAGACAGTCACTCATCAGAGAACAATACCCATTTCACATTGTCCACAAAAAATAGTCTGAAAACTTTAAGGAAAAAAAAATTATTTGCAGATGGATTCAACAACACAGCCACTGCTTACAATGCCAAACCCATCCTTGATCCAATGACAACATTTACACTGCAGTGAATGTACAAACCAGTCACGCACAGAGCTGTTCTTGTCAATCATTTCATCGAGTTTCTAGCCTCCTCGAAGCTCAAGGAGAGACTGACCGTCCCACTTCCAAAGCTCACCCTCGGTTTTGAGCCGTGTCTCCGCGTAGACGGTGACTCCATTTCATTCCCGTTGGTCTTCATGCTGATGGATGAGGAGGGCGAAGATGCGGAGGATCCGCCAACACTGCTGGATCTCTTTCTAAAGCCTGAACTGTGTCGTAAAGTCGCTTTTGCTGCAGCTTTAAAGGCGTGAGCCGCAGTGCTACAGCGCACCTCCTCGATCGTATTCCTCGACGGTTTCAGAAGAATGATATACACCTTGTTGAAAAAGATACAGGCAAGCAAACTGAAGCTGGAAGCCAGGATTGCTATGACCTCAACAGCCGAGACGAATTTGCCGTAAGTGCTGAAGTACGCCGGAATAAAGGAGATCCAGACGATGAAAAAAATCAGCATGCTGAACGTTATGAATTTGGCCTCCGTGAAATTCTCCGGCAGCTTCCGAGACTTGAACGCGAAGAAAAAACAGATGGCGGCCAACAAGCACGTGTAGCCAATCAGAAACCCCAGAGCCATCATGGAGCCCTCGTTGCAGGTGATGAAGATGATTTCATCGATGTCGTAGTTCTTGTAACTTCCCGGCGGAGCGTTGTACAACCAAACCACGCAGATCATCACCTGCACAAACGTGAACAGGAAGACTAGCAAGAACTGCAGGTTTAATCCCCACCACTTACGGTGGAGACTTGTAGGGATTTTAGCTTCGAACACCAGCAGGACACGATTGGTTTTGACTAGAATGCATGAGATGCATAACACAAAGCTGATGCCGAATGCTGGTTGGCGTACCCGGCACGTCCAATCCTGTGGTTCGCCTATGAATATGAGAGAGCTGGAGAAACAGCATATAAGCGAGAAAAGCAAAAGAAACGACAGCTCTCGGTTTGATGCCTTCACGATTGGAGTATCACGGAATTGCACAAAAACACCCAACACAAAAGCTGTTAGGAGAACCCCGAGGACTGCAAATAAGGCCAGCGCAATCCCGAACGGTTCGGTCCAGGACAGAAACTCGATTTCCTTCAGAAAGCAAGAAGTGTGATTGCCGTTGGACCAGGAGTTGTTTGGGCATTTAACGCAAAAACTGGCATCTGTGGAGAAAAGTGAAATAAAAAATCAGAAAACTGATGTCAAAACACAACAACGCATTAAAAACCATCCCTTTTATAGGCCATTTTGAGTGATGTAAACAAAAACAAAGGTCCCAACGTAGTTTCTGTTCTACATTTTTAATTTCTATAGCTTCCAAGAATCCAAATAGAGCCACATGTTGATTAAAAAATGTTATGATAGCTGTTTTAACATGAAGTTATAATTGAATTGCCTCTTGTTACAGTTATGAAATAGTTTGATAACAAGCAGGAAATGTTCATAGGGCAATGACATGACCACATTGATGTGTACCAGAGATAGCCAAACTACTAAAGTTGACCCATGGTAACCTTTGATTTAACCCACCATCACATCTGGAAACAGAGAGATAATGATGGGGATGGTTTAGAGACTGCAATATCTCGTTTATTTGTTTGTTTGCTCTCTTAAAAAGCTAAAAAAAAAAGGCTGACTGAAATTAAATGTTTCAAATAAATGAATCAGATTTTTTTTTGTTTTTAAGTGTACATACTGTTACCCGACGAATAGAGGACAAATCAGAGACATCAGTGAGCAAATGAAGGCAATGGCAGATTCTGCTTGACTAGTGTATTCAGCATAGAACCCCACAGTGTAATAAATTGTTTGTTTTTATAGTAAATGATTTATTTCAAAGAGTTATAATTTTAAAAATTACATTATTTAATATGATTTAAAGTAATGTTTTCCATTTATTTTTAAATATTCGGAAATAAATTAGGATATTATAATGACAACTTTAACTTTCGGTCCACGGCTCTCAATGATATTTGCTTTGAGCACCCCTTGTATATTCACAGATCTAAGAAAATGGTCTTATATTGTTTATGATGAGTGATGAGTTTTTTTGAAGTATAATAACTTATACTTTAAATTTTTACTTTGTTTTTGGTGAAATAACCACTTTATTCTCTACATTTTGGGGGTTTTCTCAAAACAACTTTCTTTCTCTAAATTTTATGAGATTTTTTTGTCAAAACAATAACTTTTGCTCAAAATGTAAGGTCTTTTCTCAAAACATAACAAATATTATATATATATATATATATATATATATATATATATATATATATATATATATATATATATATATATATATATATAAAAAAAATAAGTTCTCAAAATATTATGTTTTTTTTTCTCAAAATATATTTATTTTACCTTAAAATGTAATGATTTTTCTCAAAACAATTAATTTTTCTCAAAATGTAGTTTTTTTCTTAATTTTTTTTTCTCAAAATGTAATGCTTTTTTCTCAAAACATTTATTTTACCTTAAAATGTAATATTTCTTCAAAAATATTTTTTTTTCTCAAAATGTAACGCTTTTTCTCAAAACATAAAAAATGTTACCTTAAAATGTAATGTTTTGTTCTCAAAACAATATTTTTTTTCTTGAAATGTAATGTTTTATCTCAAAACATAATAAATATTTCTCAAAATGTAATGTTTTTTTCAAAAAAATTTATGTAATGCCGCAGTCACACTAGATTTTAAGCATGTAAAATTCTGTCGTACAGTGCTGCGAAAAGGGGCGGGATTAAACAAGATGATTAAACATTTTTAAAAAGTGAGCGATTGGTCCATGTTAAATTTTTGTTTCGCTTTCCAATCGTCTCACGCAGTTTTCTGATGCAATATCGCAGGTCAGAGTTCACCAAGCTTGAACTTTGTAACTCAGCAAACTGCTAAACTTGTCACACAAGCTTGCATTTCCGCTCTGAGGCATTCACTGTACATATGAATGGAAGTCTATGTGGCAAACAGTGCAGTTTGACCGCAGTATATTACTGTATAAACCCCCCTACATTCCTGTAGACTTCGTTTCCAGCATTGCTCTAACCCACAAAACCTTGATTAGCTGGTTAGACGTGTTTGATTACAGATAAACCCTGTGATATTATCTGCATGTCATTGATTAGTTGTCAGATTCATACCACATAAATTAAAAAGTGCTGAAATCCTATCAGTCCCAAAACTGTCTATAGCGTGTCCCAAATTACTGTACTATCGCACTATACACATACTGTATATGCTTTTGCACTATGTGCTCAACTAGCTAATGTATATGGTTTGTTTTGTCATTCAACAATGGAGTTTTTTATATATAAAACAAGTGACTTATCTATAAAAATGAGCTGCTGCTTGTGTTCTTTAATTTACACAATGTCAGTAGACTACTCACCAAACTTTCCGCACTAATTAGCAAACTTATGGGATTGTAGTTTTGCCCTATTTTGTAACTCTGGTCCCAAGTTGCTACTTCATAAACTTGCCAAGCAACTTGCCCTCAAAACTACTACCAGGACTAGTGATGAGAAGGTGCTTCTAGATATTTTGTTTTTGCATATGCGTTTCCCTTTTAGATGTAAACATTTCTTGACGGTGAGTATTTAAATGATTCACACAACATAACTGACTAACATTTGTGGTTGTCAGTTTACTGTTTGGAATTATTTCTGGCCCACAATACATTCGCTGACCTTTATGATCACTGTACTCCCCATCCGAGCATTCTGTACACTCAAAGCAACATGTGGGTTCGCCATCAATAATTCCTTTCCTTGTTCCAGGTTCACATTCCACACTACAGTTGGAAAATGGTACCTGGTAGAGAAAAGAGAAACAACACATTAGCTCATTTAATCCAACATGCTCCATTAGTTAAGTAAATAACTTTTGCTCTAATCTAAGTGATAATAAATTTAAAGATTACTTACCTCAGTTAGACGTCCGTTCCACAGGATTTTGCTCTTGTCAATGGAAAGCTTGGCCACGTTCTTGTTATGTATACTGTAATAACCAACCTCCTTGAATACGACAGACCCATCCTCGGGTGATCGATGCCAGTTTATGATGGTATAATTGGCTGAAAGCTCACTGCCGTTGTCAAAGCGCACTCTCTCCCCCATGCTGTCTATGAAGTTGAGGTGTCTTAGTTGTTTCAGAACCTTTAAATATCAAAAATAATACAGATTAGATTTTGCAAAAATGGAAATTCTGTTAATAAATGCTCATCCTCATGCTGTTTCAGTCTCCTGAGACCTTTGTTCATCTTCAGAACACAAATTGAGAAATTTTAGATGAAATCCTGGAGCTCTCTCATCCTGCATAGACAGCAAGAATCCCAAGACATTTCAAGTCCAGAAAAGGAATCACTAAGAATAAAGACATTCAATGTGTCTTCAGTGGTTCAAGTGTACTCCTACGAAGCTCCAAGAACACATTTGTGCACCAAAAAATATTTAAACAACTTTGTTTGCCTTTGTCTTTCATTTCAGATTAGGGTCTGTTATTATTGCGAATAATTTAACTTTTGTATGTTTGTATGATTCTGAATCTAATGGCAATACATTGTATTGTCTATAGTAAAAGCACACCCTGACCTTTTGCAGACAAGAAGACAAAAGCAAACAAATTTGTTTTCGCAAAACCTTGCCTCACAAAGTGAAGTTTCATAAACTAATTTCAAGAGGAGCATGTGATATGATTGTTCACCGCGGGCCACTCATCCGTAATCAGTAATAATCCTTCTTTTTGGAAGAATCCCCCCTTCCACCCCATCTCCTCCTTTTTCTCCCCTTCTAAAGGGGGATCGATCGAGACCTACCTGATCTCGGTTCTCCCGATATGCTTCTAGACCGGGCGGGAGCCCTGGGCTCAAATATCTCCGAGCTCAGGGTTCTCTCCCAGGACAGCATGCCAAACCTACTATAAATGCCAAGCATATCTAAGTGGGAACTCTTGAAATTTTTCTTGGCGTTTCGTATGTGTTACATAAGAGTCTGGGACAACAGAGATGAAGATCCGCATTCAGTTTAACAATCTAGAGTAGTCAGGCAGGCATTGGTCTAACGGGTACAAAATGGATAATGAGGGTGATTCAAAGAATGTGGTCAAAATAACAGGCAAATGGTCAGGAAAGGCAGCATAACAGCATAATAATAAAACAAACAAAGGTAAAAAAAACACAGGCAAGATGCTTCGTTATGATAACAGTAAACAAGACTCGGCAACGTGTGTGTGAGTGAGGTGTATTTATAGTCCTGGGAATGACTCTTCACAAGCTTCAGCTGTGTGTTTGCAATCAAGGAGAGAACTGGAACTGGTGTGTGCGAGTGGTGCATGGTGGTATTTGTAGTTCATATTAGTGACAGATTTGTGGTTCTCCAGTGACTGGACTGCTAGATTGCTGGTGATGGTGACAGTATCTAATTGGACCACTGAATTGGATTCCAATTGGACCACTGAAGTCACATGGACTGTTTTGACAATGTTTTTGGTTCCTTTTCTGGACGTTGAAAATCTCTGGTCTATGAAGGACGAGAGAGCTCCTGGATTTCACTTAAGATGAACAAAGGTTTGGATTGGAACAAAATGGAATTTATAACATTTTATTGTGTAATTTAAGATTAATTCAAGAGTAATTAATAACATTTAATATGTTTATATGATAATTTCTAATAAACAGCTCACCTGCCATGCTTCAACTTTCCTAATATCTGCACAAGAGCCATTAGAAAACAATCCTTTCCCTGGAGTGCAGGTAAGTATGTCCTGAAGTGCCTGTGCTATGGCATAAACAGCCACATACACGTTATAGGAAATCCTGAGGTGCGTGTAGTCCAAATATGGCGTCTCAACACTGGCAATGTCCTCTTCCCCAGTACACAGCGGCCTGAAACTCGTACTGCCATTCTCACTATCAGCATTCCTTGGGCTGTCTTCAAGATAACAGTTGAACGTCTCCTCCCAAAATTCTCGCACAAATTCGTTATGGCTTGACTTCTTTGGATGGACCTGCTGTAAGAAGTCTTTAAAGCCGGGTATATGTCCAGCCCTCAGAGCAAAGCCAATGGTTCCTCCCATGACGTCAAGATACTCTGGTTTGGCGACTAGACTGGAACTGGCCCATGCTTCGCTCGCCAACCAGACGCGGTCTGTGATGTTTCGTCTCACCATCTCTTTAACTAACGGCTCGATATCTGGTCCGCTAGCAAACACAACAATTACCTTGGCGGATGAGTTCTGGATGCGATCTGCCAGGCGACGAATCTCAGCTTCGTCAACGTACTGTGAAATTAAAACATTGAGGTCAATGCAGATGTCCCGGTGAAACATTTCATTCTCAAACTTTTCGATGCCTGGCCGGCCGTATTCGTCGTCAGAGGCGATAGCAATCACCCAGTTCCACTGGAAGTGCTCGATGATGGCAGCCATGGCAATCGCCTGGTACTCGTCTGTAGGGATTGTCCTCATGAAGGATTTGTACTGGTTTTTGTTGCTCAAAAGGCGGCTGGATGAAGCATAGCTAATCTGAGAGACAGTAGAAAAGAGAAATAGTTGGAAAAAAATTACCCATAAAGGATGCTCATATTTCCGTCTATCTACGCAGCTCTTTTTCAAAAGGTCACAAAGTTGGACTTCAGAAGTACATCATTTTTTCAGAACCATTCGTTTATTAATAACTGATTTTAAAAGGCACAATATGTAAGATTTCTTCATGAAGATATTCAAATACTACTAGAACGATATTGTATATTTAACTGACTTTTGTACTTGTTTTGTACAAATGTTGTAAAGAATTTTAAATGCAGAGAAATAAGCAGTTTTGAATTGTCACTAAAGCAGGGAAACAGCCGCTTTAATATGTTGTGTGTTTATAAGACTCCACAGAGCAGCATTCCCAACATAAGATGTTAATATTAGGACAGTCACGCATCGCTATATGACTGTTTTGAGGATTGCATATGAAGGTAAGACGGCACTTGTAATGAAAACGAAGGGAATCGCAACGTTTCTATGTTTATTTCAAAGTGTTTTCATGCCTAAACAAAGCGAAAGCACAGAAATGACTCACATATAAGAGCAAGGGGTGGCCCCTGGTGGTTTGGTGGTATGGGTTGAGTATTGGGAGGCTCGGCTCTTTAATGTTTATTTACCACCCTTCAGTGAAAGACTGAAAATACGAGAGAAATACGGGAAAATACCTTTACGGGATGATAGGGGGGATAGGACTATAAAATATGGGAGAATCCCGGGAAAAACGGGAGGGTTGACAGATATGCAGTAGAGCTACTGCAAGCAAAATATCAAAATGCCACTGATTTCCAAACATAAAGTTTGAATTTCGGGATAATCCTGCATAGCATTTTGATAAGGAGGTGAACTTTCCTTCCTCGTCATGCAATGGATTGGATTAGCCACATCACTGCTTGAACTGACTCTGAATTGTTTTGCTATTTTTAATTAATTAATTTATTTTTGCAATTAATATGCATTACTGGTTGCAGCTGGAGGGGCAGCTGTGTAAAACATATGCTTAATAAATTGGCGGTTTATTCTGCTGTGGGGACCCCTGAAGAATAAAGGGACTAAGCTGAAGGAAAATGAATGAAAGAATGAATGATTGGACTGTGCAGGGTTTCTGTGGATGAATGATATTTTTTTATACGAATATAAAAAAATCAATATGAAAATTTCATAATTTAGTGTTCAAAGACCTTTACTCTGCTTCATACTATCATAATAATAGGTTTTCCATGAACAAGATTTATCCAGGAGTTCCATAGGATGTAATGAAGACCACAACTCCCATGATCCCACACCCAGTCATGCCATCCTCAAACTCCACCAAAATTAATCTATTCATACTGCAATTACTATCCATATTTCTTATTTTAATGAAAATAATTACTTCAATAAAACACTTAGAGATGCATAACAACCTGAGGGATGTAGAAAAGACCCAGCAGGTCTGCCACGGCTGTAGACACTGCAGATCCAGAAGCCCCGACCACTGCAATGGTTGATGGGATGTTCCCTGTGCAGTTACAGAACTCATCCAGATTCAGTGAATCAATCTTATTCTGCGCGACAAAACTCAGTGACGCCTCCAACGCTTTCGAGACAGTGTTGCACGTGTCAAATATACGGTAGCCAAGCGTAATGTTTGGAAGAAGAGTGGAGCTGTTATTGATCTCCTCTATAGCGAAGATCATAGACTGCAGCCAGCGGAATCCACGGAAGTTATATCTGAAAAAGAAAAAGCATATAATATGGGGTATATTTAAGGTTGTGAAGGGCTGTGGAGTCCAAAATATCTTCTTTCGTGTTCAGATTTGGTAAAAAAGAGGGTGAGTAGATATTTTTGGGTGGACTATCCCTTTGAATAACATTTATAAACACTATTCAGTCAGGGTTTTTAGCAAACTACTGTTGTGAACTTCTCTGCTCTGGCTCACGGCACCAAACTGTTGTGAAATTTTAAGACGAGCCCAAAAAACCAGTGAGAACCTTCGGTATCTTCAAAGCAGAATTCTTTTAATAAGAAGAACTCAGCATGGCTGTAGCGTCATCGAAAGTAACTCATAATTGGTCCAACAGACACTCAGTTTAAATACATTTGATACATGTTGGTGGGGACAGTCATGGTGGGGACAGTCAAACAAAGCATGCAAATGAAGTGTTGTTGTCGGCAGGGTAACATGCCTTTCCAGGCCCGATCTCATCAGCATATAAGTACCCATTTATGATATATGTTAGCATTAAAACAGTGTGCAAATGATGTTCTGTGCCGTTTTTCAAAAGTAATCCACTAGGATTTTGCATAAGGGATTGGATCAAATCTTGAAAATAGGTTTTTCAAAAAAAAATAATAATAATAACGGATTACATAATTGGATTAGATCACGTAATCCAATCTTGGTTTTGATCTGGATAAAACCTTTAGTTTGGGTTTTTCAGACCTTTTTTGTAGGATCTGGATCACTTTGATCCAAAAAACCTGGATTAAACTGATCCCATCAGAAGGGTGGATTTAGCGTGGGTTTCATGCCCAAAATGTAATGAAAACTTTAAAAATGTATTAAATAATACTATTTTTGGATCATGCAGTATCTTGCGAGATATACTATTTATTCATAAGGTTTTAATTTTATTTGTTCATCTGTCAGGCTATAGTGAGTATAGGCTTTAACGTATTCAGCCTTTCAGTATAGGCCTACAGCAAAGTAGAAAGAGTTTGGCCTCATAAAATAATCCCCCAAACAGCTGTAAAAAAACTGACCAAAAACAATCAATTTTATTCTTTCACTAATTGATATATATATTCATCACAATGGAAAATATTTTTCTTTTGAGAATATTTATCAGTGATGCATGCAATGATTACAGAATTATAAAAAAAAAAAATGCAAAGAAAGGCAATGACTGATTTTTGAAATCTCTTTCAACAATTGCAAAAAAAGACTGAAAGGGCAGAAGCACAGCTTCATCTGGCAGAGAAACAACTGACTCTGACCAAACTGCAGCAAACCAAGGCCAATGACTTGAGATCCGCCTCCTAAAGGCTATGCTCAGACAAGCTGGTCTCTCCACATCAGATGAGGAAGTCTGAACTTATTGTGGAGTCTTTGACATTAAGTCTTTTTTTTATTTACATCTATATTTAAAACTTATTATAAATATCCTCATGTACAGCGTTGTAGGTCTCAAATGAGCAGACTGCTTAAAGAGGATGGGGTGTTGTTTTTCTTGTTTTATTATTATTTATTATTATTATTATTATTATATTATTTTATTTTTCATTTTAAATAAAAATAAAGTTATATTGACCCCATGCTGGCTATTTTACTCTTTACATATCTATAGTTCTACATTGTGATGTCCTATTCTGTTTGAGCACTGGTTATCCAGATTTAGTGATCCTGAAAAGTTCCTATCCAGATCAGATTGATCCAATCCGATGTTGCTTTGAAAAACTGGCTCAAAAAGTAAGCTGAATTACGTGATCAGGGATCGCAAAAACAGGATTACTAAATCCGGATCAATTTTATCCGGATTAAAGCTTTTGAAAAACCGGGCCCTGGAGACAGAAACTGCCCGATCAGTTGACCAACTGGGGAAAACAATAGGCACAGCCGTGCTGTGAAACTGACAATTTGCATTACTCTGGAGATCGTCAGGGCTCGAAACCGAGATATTTTAAGGTCTGTCACACCCTGAAAACTACTTTTCAGTTATATATAGATAATATAAATTTATATTCCCACAGTACTAAGGGTATGGCATCAGACGCATGTGTTTTGAGAAGCTGACCATGTTTTGTTTTGTACCTGACACACTCTGTTGACTCTGGCCGTGCTGCAAGATCCTGGTCTTTGGAGGCCACCCCAAAGTGCATTGGGAAAAGTCCTCCAAGCAGTATATCGCCCGTCTTCTGGGCCCTCTGGTTTGGGCCATAGGTCGAAATTACACAGCTGGAACCCAGCAGAACCAGGTAATGCAGGTAAAACTTCAGATGAAACCTCATTGCTTCAGTTGGAACCTAATGTGGTCTTCATGAAGCAGGACTGTTGTTGGCAGGGAGGAAAGGTTTGGGATTTCCTCTAGTTTCAACAGCCAAAAAAATATTTAAAAATCCCAATGATTAATTGATGGATTTAAAAAGACATGCAGTGTCGTATGGACCAACGCACTCTGTGAAGGAGCTGGGGAGTCTGCGCACATTTCTGATCATGTACGGGTCTATCTGTGGTGAGGTTGATCTCTTTGTTCCTTCCTCCAGTACATTCCTCTCCTGTTCATTATGGGATGGATCAAGAAAAGCCTGGCCCATGAAAGTGATTTACAGAAGATAGTGTTTGATTTATTTATTTTTTTTGTGATTCACCACACAGCGATTAGATGAATGCTGAATTTTCCTGAAGAAATACACAAAAAAGATTCATGAACAGAATGGTGAAAACAAGAAATGCTTATAAAATATGGTACTTAAAAGAACACTACAATTAAAAAAAAAAATAGGCCCATTTTACAACTTCCTTTGAGTTAAAGGAATAGCGGTATTTGGCTAACAGAGTGGGTTGGGCGCCAGGGCCCGGATTTTCAAAAGTAATCCACTAGGATTTTGGATAAGGGATTGGATCAAATCTTGAAAATGGGTTTTTCAAAAAAAAAAAACGGATTACATAATCGGATTAGATCACGTAATCCAATCTTGGTTTTGATCTGGATAAAACCTTTAGTTTGGGTTTTTCAGACCTTTTTTGTAGGATCTGGATCACTTTGATCCAAAAAAACTGGATTAAACTGATCCCATCAGAAGGGTGGATTTAGCGTGGATTTCATGCCCAAAATGTAATGAAAACTTAAAAAAAACTTAAATAAATCTATATTTGGATCATGCAGTATCTTACGAGATATACTATTTATTCATAAGGTTTTAATTTTATTTGTTCATCTGTCAGGCTATAATGATTATAGGCTTTAATGTATTTAGCCTTTCAGCATAGGCCTACAGCAAAGTAGAAAGAGTTTGTATATATATATATATATATATATATATATATATATATATATATATATATATATATATATATATATCATCACAATGGAAAATATTTTTGTGTTTAGAATATTTATTAGTGATGCATGCAATAATTACAGAATAACAAATTTTTGAAATCACTTTCAACAATTGCAAAAAGAGACTGGACAAAAGTTCAGCTTCATCTGGCAGAGGAACAACTGACTCTGACCAAACTGCAGCAAACCAAGACCACACTTGAGATGTGCCTCCTAAAGAATACGCTCAGACAAGCTGCTCCCTCCACATCAGATGAGGAAGTCTGACATTATTGTGGAGGTTTCAACATTGTCTTTTTTTTTTATTCAATACATCTATATTTGAAAATTATTATAAATATCCTCAATGTACAGTGTTGTAGATCTCAGATGAGCGGACTGCTGGAAGAGGATGGGGTGGGGTTTTTCTTGCTTTTATTATTTATTATTATAATTATTTTATTGTTTCTAAAATTTTCTTAGTTTTCATTTCATATAAAAATAAAGTTATATTTACCCCACACTGGCTATTTTACTTGTTGCTCTTTACATAGGCCTATCTATCCATCTACATTGTGATTGAGCACTGGTAATCCAGATTTAGTGATCCTGAAAAGTTCCTATCTGGATTAAATTGATCCAATCCAATGTTGCTTTGAAAAACTGGCTCAAAAAGTAAGCTGGATTACGTGATCACGGATCGCAAAAACAGGATTACTAAATCCAAATGAATTTTATACGGATTAAACCTTTTGAAAAACCGGGCCCAGAGGCCTGTTTCAGTAAGGGAGTTCAACCAACTCGGAGTTTAAACTTGAACTTTGAGTTGATTTACCGAGAGATTAAAAACTCTGAGTTTTCGGTTTCAGAATAGCTCATCTGAGTTAGGTCAATCAACTATGAGTAGACTAACTCAGAGTTAAGCACGCACATCGCAACTACAAAAAGGCATTATCAATGGAGCGCAGATATTACGAGTGAGCATGGCAACATCTTAAAAAAGAGATCAGCATTTCTTTCTCCAGCTGAAATTGATCTGATCATGCAAAGTTATAGCAAATATGACCATATACTGTATATAAAAAAGCAACACCACTGCAACAGTGAAACAGAGACAATTAGCGTGGGAAAACAGCTGCTCAAGTTCATGCATCATTTTACATCTATAGTATTTAAATATTTAAGTATAAATAATGTTATGTATGACGTTTATGAAGTTTTTACAAACGTTCCCACTTTTATACACTTTTTTTAATGTGTGTGTTTTTATTACAATTAAAAATTAAGTTATATTGACCCCACACTGGCTATTCTACTCTTGCATATCTATAGTTGTGATTTCCTATTCTGTTTGAGCACTGGTTATCCAGACTTGGTGATCCTAAAAAGTTCCAATCCAGATCAGATTGATCCAATCTGACGTTACTTTGAAAAACTGGCTCAAAAAGTAAGCTGGATTACGTGATCACGGATCGCAAAAAAAGGATTACTAAATCCAGATCAAATTATTCGGATATAATTCCCTTTTTAAAAAAACGGGGCCCTGACAAATAAACAGACCAAACCCCCCCCCTCCATTTAATGTAAATGGAGTTTACATAAAAACCTATACTGTATTGTTGATTTGTGAATAAATTAGGTTAACTTATTAATTTTTACTAATTTAAGGGGATTGAACAAACAGCAAACTTGCTCATAACTGAAATGATCTCCATGTTTTCTCATAGGTTAAGATTGAAACTTGGAGTTCCACCTGGCTGACCTTCCCACTGCTGGATCTGTGACACACTACGTCCAGTTCACAGCCACTTCCCAGGTGTAATGTTTTAAGATCCTGCTAATTAACTCTGGAAATATGCTCCAGCAGGACTCGACTATTCCACAAAACACAGCTCAAGTCCCTGGAAAAAAAAGGGTTGTTTGTGTGAGAATGAGGGATCGTGAGCTGCACATTTTGAGGGAGGGTTGATGAATAAAAGGTTGAGGACAAATGTGGACTGAAAAAACTGCCAATTAAAGCTTTTTTTATTATTGAGAGGTAAACGTTATCTGAAAGCTGAATTAACTATTTCATTGATGTATAGTTTGTGAATATAAGCCAATATTTATCTCAGACACAACTGCTTGAACTGTTTTCTTGTTCAAACTACTTATTCAAAATGAGCTGAAACAACACAATTCTGGAGATATTGGGGAGGAAACTTAATTGTTTTTTGTTCATTCATCTTCCTTCGGCTTAGTCCATTTATTCATCAGGGGTCACCACAGTGGAATGAACCGCCGAGTATTACAGTGGATGCCCTTCGACCCGCAACCCAGAACTGGGAAACACCCATACACACTCATTCACACATACACTATGGCCAAAATAGTTTATTCAATTCACCTGTAGAGCATGTGTTTGAACTGTGGGGGAAACCAGAGCACCTAGAGGAAACCCATGCTAACACAGGGAGAACATGCAAACTCCACACAGAAATACCAACTGACCCAGCTGGGACTCGAACCAGTGACCTTCTTGCTGTGAGGTGACAGTGCTAACCACTGTTTTTTGTTCAATTTACTTAAATTAGTAACGTTATCTTAATGGATTTGTGTTGGGAAGGCATGAATGAGTTAAACCCTGCAATTA